>NC_056746.1:775020704-775265704 GCF_019279795.1 Protopterus annectens | reverse complement strand
TCAAAATACATGAATGACAGGTACGTCCTCCAATGAAATTCATTCAACACGTCATATTCATGAATTGAATTTAATTACACTAATAACGTTTCATTAACAAACTAATATAAAAAGCACATCATATTAAAAACTTAATGTAAATGAATAATATTTAAAAAATATATTACATATAAATTGTGAAAAAACATTCATAAATGTATCTATACCTGATAATGCCACAACTTCAGTACACTAGAAATAGATACAGACATTAATTCTTGGTAGGTTATTGGCATTCAAATATAACTGCCACCATAATTCTCTCATCTCAACATATTTACTCCGTAACTCTTTTCTGGGGTTCCTAGCCTCCCCTTCTGCAATGAAAAATAAAAATTTCAACACATTTAACTAAAGTGTTATGTATCCTGCCTCTATCAGTACGGCTCCATATTGAAATGTCTGCACTCTAACATGACAAAAAATTATAATAAAGACCAAAAAGACAGGAGAAGAGTAAATCTTGAAGATTTTTCTTTTCCTTAAAACTTCTTTTTGCAGGAGGCAACTGCCCCTGCACCCTCCCACCACACTGAACTTTTATATATGCCAACTCCAAGATCACCATATCTAGGAGTCTAGGAGAAAAGGGAATATTCCAATAAATGGCATCTCATACTTAATATATGTAAGTCTGATCTTTCGGCCATTCACTCTCCATATTTTGGGAGTTGCTCTAGATGCTCCCGACATTTCACACTATTCTTGCTCACCCGACATGTAACTTATTCAAGAGTCACCTGAATAGCTAACCTGTGCCCATAAGTTAGACAAAGCCTGCTTTGATATCATATAGGATAGGTGATGTATGTCCATTAGGCAGGCAAACCCTGATTCTAGTCACTGTTAACTCTATAGTTAGGCATACTGACTCTGTACTCACTGAACTGGACAACAAGAGATGACATAAAGCTGCTTGTCAGGTACCAGGATCCATGACTTCATAAGGGATTTAAGGCCCCATAAACCTTACAAGTATGTTTATAGCTTTGTTGTGACCCATGTGAGAGTGAATAACCTGAGGTGCTCCACTCAGAGGCTATGCAGAGATATATGATGCATCTTAATGCACATGTTGGAAACACGATAGACGCTTGTCTTCACTAGTGTCATGTTTTCATCCAGAATGATGCTGAAATACCGATAAAAAAATAGTGGTTCTAGCAGTTGGATAAGTAGTCACTGTCATTCAAAGGGAGTTCAGTCAACCAAGTAGAAACCGTGAATAAAATTTCTTGTTTCACCATGGGTGGTTTATTCCAGTCACACCAGGTTTTCACTATACTGACAAAAACTTTTGCTATCTCACTCATACTTTTATTAGGCACAGTCCCTCTTCTGGACATTCCAACATAGCAAACTGAAATTCAGGTATTACCCAGGTGGCGCTATTCAATGCTAGGAGTCAAAACAAAAAGATGCCTGAGCTTGAGGCAGTCACGCAAGTCAGACACATGCATAATTGTGTCTACTCAAACATGGTTCCAAAACAATGAAAACATTCCCTGCATAGCAGTGCTCATTGTCAGACATGCTTTCAGTCCCAGGGGAAAACTGATGGAAGTATCTGTGTTTATCCATGCACCATTACCTTGCATGAGATTCTCCGCAATCCCAAAATGGAGCAACTAGAGAGCCAAATCATGCTAAATAAATCCTGCTTTTATATTATTACTACCTACAAATCTCCATCCACAGCAATTATCTAAACACGCTTGATGGGTTAAATATTCAACCAAAAACTATCCTGCTAAGTGACTTCAATTATCCAACAATTAATGGATGCACTCAATGTTTCCTGGACTTCATATATTCCAACACATTAGAGCAAACAGTAAATTTACCAATTACAGGCTCTAGTATTGTGGACCTGGCCCATACAAACTAGCTTCAGCATATACTTCAGACAGTTTCTCCCCATCCCTTGTAAAATGTGATTTTGAGTTAGCCATCTTTTCATTTAATGACCAGCTTGTCCTTTCACCACCAAACGAAATGATCCTGAGGAACTTCCCCAAGACAGACCTTCTTCAGTTTGTAGATGACTTAGGCAATATCTCTAACATCTTTCCACACAAGGACCCAGCAGAAAGGGCTGCAGCTTTCACCCACAACACTTTACAATCACCTAAATAGATGGAATCACAAGTTAGTACCTATCTGCCTTGGGTATCCAATCCACAAAACTCGTCCAGTGGAAGACTCATGTCAAACTATATAATAAAAGAAAGAAAACAATGAATATCAATAAGACGTCCCTCCTCCATTTCATGAATATGTTGAAACAGATCAGCAAGGATCTTAAGAATTCTATTAGGAAATATAAGGGAGTTTGTCAACTTCATTAGACAAAGGAAAACTACAAATCTTTCTTCAGTTAGGTCAGGAAGCTAGGAAATAATGTCCAACAATGTACTGCACTAGTCCACAACAGTACAACATATGCAGATCCTAAGGAAACAGCCAGCATCCCCCCTTGTTTACTTATTTTTTAACAGTAAGCAGTAACACATGAAAAGTATAAAATAACTGTATAAACAATAATTCAGTTTGATTACTGCAAAAAAAAAATGGTAGTGAATAAAAATATTTAAGGCACACACACAGATTAAGAACAAACATTTAAATGACTTACTAGATATAAAAAACAAGAAACTATATACATTTTACATAGTGATGATATTAATTTGGGTGAAAAAAAAATATCATTAAAGTTAATGCTGTTCACATGTGTTTACCAGACTAATGACCACAAGGGCCTTTTTAAGCCTAGCCATGCATCCCAAATTGCTGACATATTCTGGTACCCTTAATAAATGTAAGCAGGGGCTTGGAAGATGAAACATTTACAAGAGGGGCCCGGGAGATGAACCATTTGCAGGCTGCCTGTGTCCATTAGAGACACAGGTTCCAAAGCAGGGATTAATGTCCTGTTCCACGTCCAGTTGTCCAAGTTACCCTTAAATTGGGTTAGGGAGGAACTCTACTTCACATGGATGGGAAGCCTCTTCCAGAGACAGGGTAATCTCTAGGATACATACCTCTCTCTCTCTCTCTCTCTCTCTAGCACATCCTATTAATATCACAGGCAAGGTTTAAGTCTTTAGAATGGGTAACTCTGGTGTTTGTCTTGCAGATATGCAGGAGGTTCATCAAAGTGGGGTCTGATGATGCCTTGTATGCCAGGTATAGATCCCCCCCCTCATCAGCCTGTAGGAGACAGAATACAGGCATAGAGCCCTGAGGTGATCTGCATAGGACATGTTACTTATGCCCTGTATTCTTTTAGTGGGGAACTTCTGTGGATGTTCATGTATGTTCCAATTGTTGGATATACCTGGTTTGATGCATACCAAAAGGCACATTGTACTCAATGACAAGTCTGATGAATGCCAAATAGAGTGGAACAATGACTTCCTTGGACCTAGATTACATACGTTTGTTTACAAGTTGTGCAGCATAGAATGATTTCCTTACTACTGTACAAACGTGATGGTTAAAGGCTAAAGGCTAAATTACTGTCTGTGTGTGTCCCCAAGTCCCTGACTACTGGGTCAGATCTTAGGGGTGTGTTGTCAATATGATAGTTAGCAGTGGAAGATGACTTTCTGAAGGATACTATTATGCATTTCTTAGCATTTAGTTTTAGTCCATGCTTCTGACACCAGGTGTTTATCTGTGTCAGCCCCTCCTGGAGAACATTTCTGTCAGTGTGGGATTCAATGACCGCTCCTAATTTGCGATCATCTGAAAATTTAGTCCCAGGACCGATCCCTGAGGGACTCAACTTGTGCCTGGCCACTTTGTAGAGGTGACCTCTCTAATTCTAACTTCCTGGGTCCTGTCTATTAGCCAGTTGACTATCCACCAAGTGACATAGGTCTTTGTACCCATCCTCTTGAATTTCTTAACAATGCCTAAGTGGGGTATTGTGTTAGATGTTTTGGCCAGGTCAAGGTAGGCAGTGTGAACTATTCTGCCCTCATCCTTTGCTTTGGTGACCTTCTCAAAGAGGTCCACCAGGTTGAGTAGGCATGACCTGCACTTGACTAAACCAAATTTGGTTTGGTCCAGTGTCCAGAGGTTCACTATGTCATTATTGATCATTTCCATAACAATTCTTTCCATGGCTTTGCATATGAGACTAGCGAGACTTATGTGTCTGTAGTTTCCAGGGTCTGTAGATGGCCCACCTTTGTGCAAAGGGATGACTGTTGCTGTTCTCTATTCATGAGGCATGGAGCCTGTTTGGCGGATACAGTTAAATAGCGATTCCAGAGGGCCTGACAGGTCATGTTTCATGCTATTTGAAGGCATCCGGAGATACTGTCTGGGCCCATTGATGCAGTGTTTCCGGCCTTAGAGAGAGAGTATTAAGGTCCTGTTCCTTAGTGATAAGAGGGTTTGTTATATTTGATGTTATTTCCTGAGGGAAGGTTGAGGGGAGGAGACAGGTAAAGTTGGTTGGAGCTGAATTTGTTGGCCAGTAGGTTTGCTATATCTTCTGGCTCGGTATAGGTGGCTCCATTTACAATGAGCTTTATACACAATTGTGTATTGCCTTTAAGGTTGCGGACATAGCTAAAAAATGTCTTGTGGTTGCCCTTGGCTGGGCCTGCCAAATATACCTCAAATTTGGCTTTGGCAGACTTTGTCTCAAACTAAAACAACTCAGAAGACTGCTTTTATCCTGATGGGTGCTGCACCTCCTAATTTTTGCCACAATTTTCTTCCTTCTGTTATACAGCCTATTGATTTTGTGATCCCACCAGGGTTGGCTCTATACTTCTTCTGGCTGGGTACACCTGCCTCTATGCAGCTCTTAACAAGCTTGTATAGGGCCTCTGTAGTTCTCAATGTTTATCGGGGCTTGACATTTCAGATCATCACTTAATAGCAGGAAATTAACCTTAGAACAGTTCCTGAATATTCCAGAGCTAGCTGGGGTTCCAAGTTTTATTTTTGATACCATTTTGTGGTCTGACCTTTCCAGGGAAGGCATTACAGTAGGGGGTGTACAGCACTCTCCCATACTAAGGAGGACCAGATCCAGTATAGTTGCACCTCTAGTTTGTATATTGGCAGTCTGATCCAGGGAGTTTGAGTAAACAAAATCTAGGAATCTGTGCCTGTACGTTTGGTGTCATATAGGACTCCCAATTAATAGTGGGGTAATTAAAGTTGCCATAAATATGATATTGTGTTGGATGGTGAGCGTTTCTAATAAATTTAAATAAATAGTATGGGTTTCCCTGGGTCATGGAGGGGGACCTATAGCTTGCAAGGAAGTGGTATTCAGTGTGTTTAGTAACTCTCTGTCTTAAAAGTGTAGCCAACATTTTAGCAGATGGATTCAGTGCAAATATCACCCCACCTGCCTTTGTTGTTCCCCAAGCCATCCCAGAAATTATAGCTCCACCCTTTCTCCTCAAAAAATTAGTCCCAAATAGATCTTGGATTGCCTGTCTAAAGCTAAGAATAATTCATTTTTGGGGCTGCAAAATAAGCGAGTTATGTTCTCATCAGTCCCAAGTATGCTCTGAGAATCTAATTAAAATGTTTAAATTCAGCTTAACCTCTTTAAGTGTACCTAGGACATGGAAAATGGCCTTCATGCTGCTCCTACACAAGAGGGAGACCCTGCATAGATCCCAGCAGCTTAAGACCCATCAGCCTCACCAGGCTTAAATGTAAAGCCAAGGAAACACTGATAATTAGAAATCATTAATGCAATTATGTAAAACTAACTCACCTAGATCCAAACCAATTTGGCTTTATGAAATCTATATCCTATCTCTTAAATCTTAAACATTTCTTTGATAATATTACTCAGGGCAATGGACAGTGGCCACATGGTGCACACTGCCTACATTGACCTGGGCAAGGCTTTTGACACCATTTGTCATGCTGGCATAATTGAAAAATTAGTAACTTCAAGATTACCACATTCATTATTCATTGGATTGAAAACTGGTTATCCAATAGATCCCAAGAGATAAAAGTTGCTGGTATCCTCTTGGCTCTGACAAGTGTAACTAGACTAGTAGTTTCACAAGATTCATTGTTGCTACCACTCCTCTTTGGTATTTGCTCTGAAAGTGCAGTTATCCAAATTTGTTGAAGACTACAAGCAAGGCATTATTTCTTATCCACCTGAGGATGCCAATATGTTCCAAAAAGGGCTTAATTATATGCACACCTGATGCACAGAAAACTGCCTCAAACTCGATGCAAAGAAATGCAGAATAGCAATATTTAGGAAAAAACTCCTACTTCCCTATGTTAAAAATGTATTCTCCTTAGACGGATAAGGTCATAACAGACAAGATACTTAAATGATCAAACCTGAATATCTAGCTATCTTTTTTTTTTTTGACTGGTTAGGCCTACTATTTCAGAGATGTCTTTTCAGGGGAGAACAAAAGTGGTATTCTTACTGACTAGGGGAAATATGGCAAAGATGCCATGGAAATTCCCCAACTCTTTTCAATAAGGACCACCAAATCAGACAGATAATACTTTGGTTTAACATCTTATCCAAAGGATGGGAACATGAGAAACTGCAGAGATATCTCGGTCTATGTCATAATATCGAAGTCTCAAAACTTCAAATGTTATAACATCGAACTTGAAACCTCGAAGACTGACAATATTGAAGCCATGGAACATCAAATTCTTTCCCAGGGAAAGAATTTGGTGGGCTGTTTCCTCGGCTTCGCTATTTCCTCCACTGTGGTGCGATCTCAGAGTTGGTATATTTAAGTTGGGTGGTGTGGGGGGGCAAAGCCTCCCACATTAGAAATAGTTTGTAGTGTTTGTGTGTTTTGTGTTTTGTACTGGAACAGCGATTTTTTTTCCCCCAGGGAAACAAATCGCTGTTCTCAGTCTTCAGGGTTTTCAGCTTTCATGGTTTTGGGTTCGATGTTATAACATTCGAAGTTTTGAGACTTCAATGTTATAATATAGACCCCGAGATATCTAATTACAAATAAATTCAAAGATCTTAAATTCCTAAGCTACCTCAACAGATCAGCATGCTTTTACTTATACTTTGTCACTTACTGGCTGTTCCATGGTGATCTGTGTCTCAAATTTCATGCCTTAGAAAAACAAGTCATGACTCATACATGACCTGCTTTCTTTTTTCAGACAGAATCAGTGGCTTTTCAAGCATCTGCACAAAGAACATTAACTTACACAAACAAAGAACAAGACTTTCTAGGTGGGTAGTTTGTTTATTTCAATACACTGCTAGCCTGTTGAGGAAAGCACTTCAGGTCAAGAAAAGCACCGTCATGGCTGTTTTGAAGGCCATTCTTGATGACTGGATTGGTAGCTACAAATTCAATATGGGTGTTGTTAAGCTTGGTCCTCTGTGAGATGAAGACATTAAAGTGTCAAAAACAAGCTGCAGACTTTAATTTATGGATACATATCTGGTGAATCAGGCTATGACTGGGTACTAATGTTCAGCTATGCAAGGAGAATGGTAGTAAATATGAGGAGGCTGCAAGCACCGATGCAATATGGGACGGTGGGCCTTGTTGTTATTGCACAAACATAACACAGTAAGAAAAGGGGTGCACATGAAGGTGCCAGAGTATAGGTTGTGCAGACAAGAATGGCAAAGAACAGATGGAAGTTGAGTTGCAATCTGCACAAAGTAAGGCTTCAATTGTGAAGTTATACAGGAGGAAGTTCACCAAACCAAGGGAGCAGACAGGGTCAAAACTTAAGCTATGCATCCTAATAAGGGAGAGATGCTAAAATGACACGGTACATCATTTCTCAGACACATAAAGGGAGGATACTAATCAACCACTCAATCTCCTCACAATATGTGCCCCTCCTCTGGAAAGTCGCTCACATCATTCCTCTTCACAAAGAAGAACCCTCTGGAGACATCTCCAACTACCGCCCCATAGCTATCCTCCCACCCATAGCCAAAATCCTAGAAAAATGTATTCACCTACAACTCCTCAACCACCTTACCGCTAACATCCTCCTGTCTGATACTCACCGTGGTTTTAGACCTCAGTATAGCACAAACACAGCCTTGTTATTTTTCACCAATACCATCCATCACCTTATGAACAACGGACAACTAGTCTCTGCAATCTTCCTGGACATGTCAAAAGCCATTTCCCACCAACTACTACTAAATAAAATCGTTACCTATAATCTCAGTCCAGCATCCCTGACATGGTTTCTCAGTTATCTATCAAACCGTCAGTAGGCTACTAAATGGGAGAACAAACTCTCCCCACTACTGCCAGTATCCACTGGTATACCCCAAGGTTCCATACTTGGCCCCCTCCACTTCATAACATTTACAAATAACTTTAATACAGCAACCCAACTTGCCTCAATCATCCAATACGTAGATGATACAGCTCTTATCTGCTCCACCCCTTCCCCACAAAAACTACAGGAAAAGATGTAAAAAGCATTCCAAGAAATTGAAACTTACCTATCCAACAACCAACTCATTCTAAACCCAAACAAAACTAAATTAATAATCTTTACAAACAAAACTAACAAGACCAACTACCCACCCCTCTCAATTCACTCCTCAATTCTTTTTAAAAAGTGGTGCTGAGACTTAATTCATGATTCTGATGAAGTTTTTACGAAAGCGTGACGCTAAATCTGTTTTGCCTCGAGTAATACATTTATTTATTGCTATTCCCGTATTTTTGGCTGCATTCTTGTTCTGGACTGCTTACTTTTTGTGCTTGGTGCTATTTGTTCTCCTTCCTGACTTTACATTTCTAATTCTATAAGCTATTAGTCTAAGAATATTAGTCATTGTTGCACTGAGTTTTATTTTATTTGTAAATTAATTATGATGTACAGCTTATACGTTATTTTTCATTTTCGTTTAATTCTGATGCAATTTTGTATCTTAATAATATTGTTCTAATGTAATTTCTGTATTTTATAGCTGTAATGATTTGTAACTGGAGCTTTTCTCCCTGGGTCTCCTCTGAAAACAGGCAATCCAGCCCAGTCGGGCTCTACCCGGTAAACAAATGTGAAATAAAATAAATAAATAAAAATAAGTTTAATCTGTTACATCCTGGTGATGTGGTCAGATAGTCACTTACTTTGACATATTTGTCATTGTCCATTCAGGAGGCAGTATAGCAAATTCCAAAGCAAGCAATAACCCACGGAAATAAAAAAAAAAAAAAAACAGTCAATGCATTAAAGTATGTTTGTATTAAATGAGACTAGAGTATCTTCCTTAAGAAGGAATTACAGCAGAAACAGTTTATAATAGTGAGACCAAAACAGCATGGCAGAAGTGCCATGGTCAGAAATGCCACTGCAAAAGAATAGTTGATGCATACTTACTAGCACACCACCAAACACACACATTCATGAGCCTGCACACATGAATGGCACATGCTGCACCTAGTTATTCAGATAAACTGCTGAAACAGGCAATAAACAAGAAGAAAAGACAGAAAATATTTACAGTCCTTTATATGTACAACAGAACAATGGAGGTGGTACTACTAATCAACAAAGTGAGATGCCACTGACACTGGCACATATCTGTTGGTATATCACCAACCACAAACATTATGTCATAACAGCCAGAGATCATATAAACTTAACCATTTGTATAACTTTTTGTACATCACCAACCACACCCATCAAGTCATAATAAGCTGAGACCATCTAAATGTAAACACTTCCATCACTGTTTGTACACCACCAACCACACCCATCACATCATAATAACCACAGACCATCTAAATGTAACCTTTTCCCATCACTGTTTGTACATCACCAACCACACCCATCACGTCATAACAACCGGAGACCATCTAAATGTAACCATTTCTGTAGCTGATGGTACATCACCAACCACACCCATTATGTCATAACAACCAGAGACCATATAAACGTAACCAATTTTTATAACTGTTTGTACATAACCAACCACACCTATCACATCATAATAACCAGAGGCAATTAATGTAGTAATTTGTATAACTGTTGGTATACCATCCTCCAAATCTATCATGTCAAAACAACCCCAGACCGTAAATGTAGTAATTTCTATAACTGTTGGTATATCATCAACCACACCCATCACGTCACAACAACCAGAGACCATCAGTGTAGTAATTTCTATACCTGTTTGTACATCACCAACCGCAAACGTCACGTCATAACAACCAGTGTAGTAATTTCTATAACTGTTGGTACACAACCAACCACACTCATCACGTTAAAATAACCACAGACCATCAATGTAGTCATTTCTATAACCGATGGTACACAACCAACCACACCCATCACATCAAAAAAACCAGAGACCATCAATGTAGTAATTTCTATAGGTACTTACGTATTATTGTAACCAGAGTTTGTGATAAGGCATACGTTGTTCACGTGCAGTTAAATGTAAAAAATTTAGTGTATTAGGGAAGGGTAAACTGTTAAAAAGTGTGCTGGGATATTGGTGGTGCTTTTTGAAATGAATAATATGTACAGTTTTTGGATTTGTGGGTAGTGTGCTGTAAATATGTTGAGCATTGGATTCACCGATAGGAGTGGTTGCATTTGTACAAGTATTTGGCCAGAAAGGACTTTGGGAGTTATCGTGCGATGTTAGGTGCTTCTTGGACATGTATTCTACAGCTGTACTTTCGTATTGCTAAAATTAGAAATGGAACAAAATCGTACGGATTATTTTTGGATTACCTGAATGTTTTCTTTGAAAAGAAGAAAATGGAGACATGCTTAGTTATTCAGGTAAAGTATTTAATGGTTAAACAGTTGACAGTGAATGGGAGACATACAATGTAATGTAGTAAATTCACAGTACTCTTTTACTTCTATTTTCAATGCAATGTATACCGTATTTTTTAATGTCATTGATTATGATAGGTGTTACGGGTTTACAGAGATGTATTCTCATGCTGATAAGATGTGGATTCCTCATTTGCTGTTATACTGGTTTTCAGTGTAGACAGTTCTGAAGATGTGGATTGTTCAGTGGGTGTTGTACTGCTTTTTGGTTTTGAAAGCTGACAAGTTGGATGGTTAGTCGAAGTTATTCTGCTTTTTTTTTTTTTTTTTGTGGAGGAAAGTTGCTGGCAATGGCTTTTAACAGTTCTTCAAAGCGGTCTTTTGAATATGCCAGTTGTGTTTTGGGCCACATATATTCAACAAGATATGATTGTAGATGGTGACGTGCAGTGCTTCGCTGTTTCTTGTCTCTCCATTTTAAGGAGCCCACATTCTTTCTACACTTTGGGTATGCACTCCAGTGTCCGGGTCAACAAAATTGTACTTGTGATTAATTTTATCATGGCTGAAGACAGCTTCTTGTAGTTGTTTAGTTTGATATGCTTTCCAGGAGTCTGAATAAATAATGGTGCTATCTTTGATGTAGTCCCTTATTTTGTCAAAAAATGTGGACGCACTTCTATCTGGCACTTGTACTACAAATGTTTCTTTTGTTACTCTACAGATCCCTCCAAAAATCCACTGTTGGGAGAGGATTCGACCACTGTTATTTTTCTGACGAGTAAATAAACTCTCATCAATTTCCACTACATGCCCTGGCCCTCCGATCTGTTTTTTTTTTCTTGTTTTTCCAACTCCATAGTACAGACATCCCTTAAATAATTACTCCAGTCAATAACAAACAGTCTTGTCAGACATATCCAGTTTTTCATGACAGAAATTAATGCTTGTTAACTGTTTACACCAACAGCACATGAAACAAACAGCAGTTGTAAAAGATAGTCTACTTCCTTCAAAAAAGTTACCTTCCCAAACTCCGATATGCTGGTAGCATTTGAAAGAGTTGCATTTCCAAAATATTTGTTTTCCATAGTATGACTTCATGTCGTGTCCAGAACTACATTCCTTAAAACATGCTATAATTCCGTACTGTTGTAACAGTTGAATTGCCTCCTTATCTGTCTTTGGTAAATCCCGCAATCGCATTTTTACTGACCTATAATTAAGTACTGATAGCAATGTAAATGACTATATGCCTTTCAAAAACCTGTTCACTATAGCTTTGACAACATTTCATAGCACAAGAAAAAAGGAACGCATATGAAGTAATATGGGAGATGCTTAGTTAACATGACATGCTGCCGGCAAAATGGGAAACCTATTTTAAACACTTGTTTTATCAGCGGTTTCACTGCTAAACATTCAGAAAACTTGAAAATATAATACAAAACAAGTTATTTAGCTTTACAACTCTTTATTACGAATTGTTAACATAAACAGAAGCAACCAGCATTACCACGAAAATCTGGATGCAATAATACGCAAGTACATTTCTATACCTGTTGATACAACACCAACCACCCCATCACATCAGAACAACCAGAAACCATCAATGCAGTAATTACTATAACTGTTGGTACAACACCAACCACACCCGTCATGTTTTAATAACCAGAAACCAACAGTGTAGTAATTTCTATAACTGTTGGTACACCACCAACCACACTCATCCTACTCTTACAACCAGAGGCCATCTAAATGTAACAATTTCTACAACTGTTGGTACACCAACAACCAGATACTTGGGATAATAGCATCTAAAAAAATAGCTTGTATAAATATTTTATTTTAATAAAGCAACTGCTTTTTGGTTTCCTGCAGACATGTTTTTCCTTACACAGTTAAAGTAAAGTTAACATAGTTAAAAAATGAAAAACAAATATTCATACAATACTAACAGTATGCAGTATGTTATCATGCATCATAAGGTCATCTGTGAAATATGACGCTTTCAAAAGAAGCTTACATAGCTGAGCTAGAAATAATGAATACAATCTTAATAGGAAATACTACATACTGACCTAGAACTATGCTGCTTGTTATAAGAAATCATATTTCTGCATGAATTCCAGAGTTTGAGCACATGTAAGTTTACGTACAATCTTTGCTAAAGGGGCATATTTATTTATTTATTTTATTTATTTATTTCATTTGTTTACCAGGATGGTCCACTGGGCCTAGCTGAGCCCATTTTCAGTGGAGGCCCGGGGAGAAAAGCCCCAACATAATACGACAGTACATACAAAAAAAATATTAACATGCATTTTTGGAGTGCAATACAGTTACAATGGAGTAAAACACTGAAATTGACACTATTACAGAGTTTATACAGTGATACTACATTAGAAATATTGTAAGCCCAGTGGTTCTATGTTATATTCACACACTTTTATATACCATTCACACACTTCTAGCTTGTACAGAATTAGATGATTGTAGAACAGCTTTGAGGATTAATTATTTGGTTGTGGGTTTAGTAGCAAAGATTTAACAGTTAGAGTTTGAGCTCATACAGTTGTGGTAAGATAATGTGAGAGAGATTTAAGGAGTATAGAGACTGAATAGGGAGAGTTTAAAAGATATTTAAGGAGGTTTTGCTTTGGTACATGAACAGTGCCAGAATGGACAGATGTTTTCTTAAGGGTGGCTTAAAGAGAACAGGATTACTTATGGTTCTGAAAGAAGGTGGGAGAGCATTCCAGAGTTTAGAGACTATGACAGAGTACATCATTTGACCAGCTGAGAGGTTTGGTTTGTCAACTATTAGCAATGATGTGTTTTCTGATCTAAGAGGTCTGTTGAGATGACATGTGGACAGTAAAGAAGAGAGAGAGAGGAGCACCTAGATGGTTTGTATATAAATTTATGTGCAGTCGTTAGTTGACGGTATGTGAGATGTTGTGGCAGCTCGAGCCAATTTAGTTGGTTTAAGGATAGACAGTAATGGGATGAATATTTTGAGTTAGTTATGAATTTTGTGATCTTATTGTAACAGGAGTCATGTGGGCGGCCACGGTGGTGCAGCAGTTAGCGTTGCCACCTCACAGCAAGAGGTTCTCCGGTTCGATTCTCGGCTTAGGTGCCTTCTGTGCGGAGTCTGCATGTCCTCCCTGCGGTCGCGTGGGTTTCCTCCGGGTGCTCTGGTTTCCTCCCACATTCCAAAGACATGCAGTAGGTGGATTGGACACTCTAAATTGGCCCTAGGTGTGCGTGCGTGTGCCTTCTGTGGAAGGTTGGGCAACTAGACACCGTAAAACTCCACTGCCAATCATGAGAGGACAGATGATCTGCTGTGGCAAACGCTAACCGGGAAAAGCCGAAAGAAGAAGAAGTAGATTGTAACAGGAGTCAAGTCTGGTTTTCAGTGAGTACTGTATGTTGGTGAGGATGGGGGCACCGTAAAGTAGGGATGGAAGAAGGAAGGAAAAGGCTAGAGCTTTCTTTTCACTGAAGTTAAGGAAATGCTTGTGTCTATAGAGGGTACCAAGTTTCTGATGTGTTTTTTTTTTGATATTGTTAAGGATGTGGAGGTCGAATGTTACATTTCCATCAAATCACCTAATAGTTTGGTAATTGGAATGATGCCAATGCTAGTATTAGTAAGGTAATGAATGAATGGATAATTCTTTTCTGTTGAGAGAGGTATTCTTTTTGGGGGTGAATATTATAAGCTTAGTTTTACTGGAGTTAACGGCAAGATGTTTACTTGACATCCAAGCTTCTGTTTCTGTAAAGACCAGTTGGGTAAGTTGCTAGAGGTTGGACACAGTCTTAGCAGAGCAGATGACTGTAGAGTCAATGGTATATTGGATAACTGTGCCATGATTAAGAGTGGTATGGAAGTTATTGATGAAAATGCTAAATAGGAGAGGGCTTAGTATTAAACCCTGGGGAACACCTGTTGTTGTTTTCAGAAATGGTGAGCAGGATTTTTGCCGTTTAGTGGCTTGTTGCCTGTCTGAGAAATAATTGGAAAACCAGTTCAGGGTGAGGGGTGAGAGACCCAAGTTGGAGAGTTTGGTAAACAGTAGGGGATGGGAAACCATATCGAAAGCCTTTGAGAGGTGTAGGAGAGTGAGGAAACTAAGTGTCTGGTGTCTCAAGCCCAATTTACTGTGTCCAGAAAGGATATGAGAGCAGTACTGGTACTATGGCCTGGCCTGAAGCCGTGCTGAGTAGGGAGAGAATGTTATTATTGACAAGATAGTTGGAGAAGCTGAATGTGCACACATTTTTCTAATATTTTAGAGATGGGGGGAGAGGACTGCTATGGGCCAGAAATTAGAGATATCAGAATTTTGGCCGCTTTTATATAGAGGAAGAACAAATGCTTTCTTCCAAATGCTAGTATGGTGGCCTCCTTAATGGATCTATTGAGGATTATACTGACTGGATAGGCAATGGAGTTTGCGGCTAATTTTAGAAATTCAGCCAGCAAGTTGTCTGGAGCATTTGTGCATGGTTTGAGTTTATGAATGAGTTTTTTTATAGTACAGGTGGGTACTGGTGTGAATGTGAAAGTAGATATAGAGGAGTTTGGACTGGGAGATGATGGAGTATTGGCTGGTCTGTGGTTTGTTGGTGGGAAGGTGGAGGTTAGCTTTGCAATGGTGTCAATAAAGTTAGAGTTAAACAGAGTGGCTATCTCAGCAGGAGTCTTGTCAGGGTTTGGCAAGGATTGTTTTTATTGTCTGGACAGAGTAGGAACTTGAATGCCCCCCAGAACTTTTTAGGGTTTAGGTTGTATTGGTTTTGAAGAGTTTGGAAGTGTTCTTTTTAAATCACTAGACGTTTTGCTTGGTTGCGCAGCTGTTTATACTGGGTGAGGTCAGTTGGGTTTTTGTTTTTTTGTTTTTTTGCCAGGCTTTCCAGGCTTTATCTCTAGTGGACATACTTTCCTTATTTTGTTCGGTCAGCCAGTTGGCATGTTTAGTCTTAACTCTCTTCAGGTGAGGTGGGGCTACTGTATCTAAGATCTCAAGGAATGCTGAATTAAAGAACTCGACAACCTCACTAAGTGGAAGATATTTTAATGGTGCCCAGTTCATATTGCATAAGATCACACTGAAGGTAGACGGGAGAAATTGGATAAATCTCTAATGAGCTTGACTTGGTGTTGGTGTGGGATAGGGGTAATCTTACATATTACAAAAGCAGTTGAGTGGTCCCTGATACTATCTGATAGTGTACCAGAGGAAGAGATTTTGTTTGGGTCAGATACCAGGATCCAGTCAAGGACTGAGCTTTTGTTGTTCTTATAGGTTTGGTGATGTCAGTGATTAGTTGAGTGTAATTGTATAGGTTAATGGTGTTGGAGGGGTCATTATTGCTATTGCCTGATAATTGGTTGCTGAATTGGGTCTTGATACTTTTGGAAGTGGTTTGGTAAGCCTATGCTTGAAGCTATAGGGAAGAGCTTTTATACTGTACATAAGTTAAAAGCACAAGTTAGGGACTCTGATCAGATCATCCAGTTCTGATGATACTGGGAAGTACTGGATGAAAATGAGGGTCATACTTATGTGCAATCTTTTCATGTAACTCTTCAGCCAAATTACCCATGTGTTTGAAGTAAATAATGGGTGTTGCACTACCTTAAATAAAAGGTAAAGAAAAGGTTATAGTGTATTATGTAGTAAAACAAGTATAAAGAGAAGAAAGAGGGAGAATATACTGAGTGTTTATAGTAATTGGTGTATTGCTCAAGTTGTTATAGTATTAGTAATGTTCAGTTTAGGAATTTTGTGTTGATAGCTTTTATGGTGTTACATAATTTCGTTAGATTTCTTTGTTGTGAAGTTTATAGATCTATATAAAATTAGACTTGTGAGCATTTGTTTGTATTCTGGTGGATCTGTACAGGATTTGGTAATCTCATAGTTTAGTATTATTTTGTCTGTTTTCCACACCTCCTGAGGACTACCTCTCTGTTTTAGATCAGTTTCCCTAATTCTTAGCTTTGTTTGAGGGGAATAATCTATCTTGTATTAGTGTAAGATTCTAGAGGGTTGAGAGAGCTTATATAGGTAGGGTCAATCTTCTTCTTTCGGGTCGCCACAGCAGATCACCAGTCCGCTCATGATTGGCGGTGGAGTTTTTACGGTGTCGAGTTCCCAGCCCGGTACCCAACCTTCCACAGAAGGCACACACATGCACGCACTCACACCTAGGGCCAATTTAGAGTGTCCAATCCACCTACAGCATGTCTTTGGGATGTGGGAGGAAACCAGAGCACTTGGAGAAAACCCACGCGACCACATGCAGGACACGCAGACTACGCACAGAAGGCACCCCAGCTGAGGATCGAACCAGAGAACCTCTTGCTGTGAGGCGGCAACTCTAACCGCTGCATCACCGCGGCCACCCTAAATAGGTAGGGTCAATACATTCACAAAACACCCACTGTATTTGTTCTACCACTGCCAGTGCTAAGGACTCACTAGTTTGAGAAACAGAATGAGTTATTGTTGCCTGCTTTACAGATTCAAAAACTAGGACAGAATTGTACAATGATTACTCATACTATTTTACAGAACCTCTAGGTGTTTGAATTTGCTGTACATATTTGGGATAATGGCAATGTATGAACATTTTATTTCAGTGAAGCATCTCCTCTTTGGTTTCTTGTTGCCAAGTTTCTCCTTATTTAGTAAATGCTAATAAAACACTTAAGAAATTGAAATACATTAAACCAATATTAACATTATGCAAAAGAAATTGAAATACATTGATAATTAATTCAATACCAACATTATGCAAAAGGTTAAGTAACATGCCATTAGCAAAATTACATGCTTTCAAAAGAAACTTGGAAACTAGCAGAGTTAAAAGCTTGAAAGCTGATGACACCATATGCAGAGGTGCCATTGAACTTATGAACTGACATGGTAAAGGGCAGCTTTGCTCCCCATCCACCATTTTCTCCCTATAGTGGCCACCTTGCCCCAGGGGACTGCAGAGGTGACTGTGGGCAGCAGGCATCCATTCCCTCACCTTTGTTGCCTTACCATTCATTGGGAGATATAATTTTATCTTGAGCACTAGCCTAGAAGTCCTCAAACTGTGTAATACAGCTGATGTGCCAGATCAGAAAATATCAGAGAATAGAAAAGAATAGATTGATTTGTAATTATTTCATATCTAAAACAACTGTGCATGCTATACAACTTAAAAAAAACAGTGACTGTGTATAATCACAGAAACATGAGAGCTAAAGAATCTCAAAGTCTTGTGGTTACAGATATTAAAAGCCAAGCTTGTTTAACTGTAAACATTGCGTAGAAGAGGCCTCCCACTAGTTCTCCAGCACTGCAGTAATTACTCTGAAGAAATCATCTTCTTTTACTTCATTGACTATAGCTTATAGACACTTCTGTGCTGAACATGTCAACACAACAGAGCAATTATAAATGTTTGCGTTTACCTGATTTCACAAATGGATGAAAACTGTACTTTGGTATTATCACAACCAGACTCTTCACTTTATGATGTTAAACAGTGATCCAGTCAAAGGTTTGGGTTTTTATTTTTTTTCTGTCAAACCTTTAACTGTTTGTGATGCCCCTGCACTGGCCCATTAATCAAGGAGCCTCAATCCTCACCACTACCACCAGTGAGAGACATGCACATTCACATTAGGAAGATGACAAGTACACACACAGTAAAGTACAATTTCCCTTATGAGCACACAGAGATCAGTCAGTCTGGGGCTGTTTTTTTCCTCTTTCTCCAGAAACCCAATAAGATTCTCCATTGGCACAGCTATAGGTTAAATTCTCAGCAGAGTGGTCAAGCTAAAAACCTCCAGCACCCTCTATGTCCAACCAGCTTCTTATCCCTGCCCAATTAGCGGACACACATAAACACACACACACTTTGAGATCTGATTTATCTACAAACACACACACACACACACACACACACACACACACACACACACACACACACACACACACACACACACACACATACACTCCTGAGAAAGGCTGGCACAGGTTCACTAGCTATGCCCCCTTCTGCCCACACTATACTGTACTACCAGCTGCCACCAATGACTACTTATCAGTTACAATAAGGCCCTTACAAAGGGTGACCAATTCTACTGGGTAATGTTACTATTATCCAAATGCTAAGTGTCACCAACAGCAAAGCTATTGGGAGTGGCCTATACAGCGTTACCAAAAACATATGCAAATACTCTACAAGCTTAAATATCTCTAAACAAACCAGCCACAATTAAAAGGTTTAAATATATTTAATAATAAATAATAAAAGAACAAAACAATAATTAAACTACAGAGTTCAGAATAACAGGAAATACTTTAAAACACTGTAGGACAGTCTCAAAAAAATACAGAAAACATCTAAACTAATCTTACTATACTCCTATCCATCTCTACGAGAAATCACTGTATCCTGGTTACTTACTATTAGCAAGGCAAATGCAGATGAGTGGATGTTCTTGCCAGGTCCAAATCCAAACATAAAATGCACAGACGTTCTCTGAGATATAGTTCTTAAATTAATAACAACGCATTACTGCTGGGTCAACTGGATGACATCACTCTTTGTCATCTCTGCCTTCAGTTCTTAGGCTAACAGAAACTTAAAATTTAGCACCTCTGTGTCAAAAATACTTATCCTTCAGAAGTTTGCCTAGAACTTGAAGCTGTAAACCAGTTAAACACTTTTAACTGTGAAACCTATAATTATTTATGTTTCCAAACAATAGAAGAATGTCTAGCTGTAGACATCCTGTCTTCTTGCTGAGATAAACACAATCGTAAAACTCTTCACTTATTTTCTCTGACTTTGCAAGTTAACTCTGTATGTTCCAACTTCTACTATGAAAACACACATTTGCACAGGCATATAGTTCATACACATTTCTGTTCTTTTCCAGCAGGGTACATTGTGTTTACATTCTTGAAGCTCAGTACATAACATACAGTTCCACACACACCTGCACCAGTCATTTAATATCCACATAACACATCGGTTTCTTAAATTTGTAAGACAAGCATACAAATCATATTAATATTTCACAAATGACATAGTATTATTTCAAAAATTCCAGCTAGCTAGGTTGGCAGCCACACAATTCCCGCCCCTCGAACACTCAAGCTCTTGAAAAATGTTGCTTGAGAGGGTTGAGCCTATCTGGGAATACCTTGCCCTAGTCCCTGTCTTGAGAGCCCATGTGCACTGGCATTGCTAACCCCACTGCGGTGCTGCACTGGCATTGCTTACCCCACTGCGGTGCTGCACTGTCATATTATATGCTTGCAACCTTAGGCTCCACCTTAGTAATGTCACATTTTGCTGGCTGGCTCGATGCAGCCATATTAAAGAGATTGTAGTCTGTAACTACAGTGAATTTCCTTCCATACAGATAAGGCTAAAATTTCTGCAGTGCCCACACTATGGCTAGAAATTCCTTTTCTACAGCTGCATAGCATTCCTCCCTGGGTTGGAGCCTGCAACTGAGATAAACCACTGGGTGCTCTTCTCCTTCTGAAGAAAACTGGCCAAGTACAGCCTCCACACCATGGTTTGAAGCATCCACCTGCACAACAAATTCTTTGCTGTAATCTGGACTGGATAGCACAGGGGGTCCTCCCAAAGCTCCTTTAAGCTTCTGGAATGCCTGCTCACATGCAGGGGTCCACACTACCTTATCTGGCCTGTTTTTCCTTGTCAGGTCTGTGAGGGGAGCAGCTATGGTACTATAACTGGGGACAAACTTTCTGTAGAACTCTGCTGTCCATAAAAATGCCCTCACCTGCTTTTTGGTAACAGGTGCAGGCCATGCATGAATGGCTTCCACTTTGGCAGGTTCTGGTCTGATCTTACCACCTCCTGCTCCATGTCCCAGGTAGGAGACCTCTGCCATACCCACCTGACATTTGCTGGGCTTAATGGTCAACCCTATCCTCTGTAGTCTGCTCAGCACCTTTCTGACATGCTGAAGGTGTTTTGCCAGGAATGGCTGTAGATGGCAATATCATCTAGGTAAGCATGGGCAAAATCTCCTGCTAGGACATGATCTACCAGTCTCTGGAAAGTCGCTAGGGCATTTTTCATCCCAAAGGGCATCTTTCTGAACTCATATAAGCCAAAAGGAGTCACAAAGGTTGACTTCTCTCCAACACTGGGAGTCAAGGGCACCTGCCAGTAACCTTTGGTAAGATCAATGGTGATAAGATACTTGATCATCTGTCCTAGGCATGGGGTAAGCATCTGGACTCTGTGTGACTAATTTCGTGTAGTCCACACAGAACCTGGTGCTGCCATCCTTCTTTGCTACCAGCACCACTGGGGAGGCCCAGGGACTGCTGGACTCCCGAGTTACCCCTAGTTCCAACATTTCCTATATCTCCTCCCTCAGAGTCTGTTTGACTCTCTCAGGCACCCTATAAGGGGCCTACGTAATAGGCCTCTTGGGTCGTGTATCCACATGGTGCTGCACAAGGTGGATGCACCCTGGTTTCCTAGTGAACATGTCCCCAAACTCCTGTAACACTGCTCTATTTCTTGAGACTGGGTAGGAGATAGCTGCTGGGACATTGCAACTCCTTCCACTAAGGTATCAGTCCAGATCCCCCTTAGACTCCTCCTGCAATCCACTGCAAATACTCAACACAATGGCCTCCCTATCATGGTAAGGTTTCATCATGTTAACATGGTAACAATTTATGCTCCTGCCTCCTGTCTAGCAGTTCTACCATGTAGTTAACATCACTGACCTTCCTTACCACCCTGTAGGGTCCCTCCAAGGCTGCCTGCACGTTTTTGTGTCTGACAGGAATGAGAACCATTACCTGCTGCCCTACAGCATACTCTCTAGCTCAAGCATTCCTGTCATACCATACCTTTTTCTGTTGTTGGGCTTCTGCCAGGTTCTACTGAGCCATGCTCATAAGTTCCCTGAGCCTTGTCCTGAGGGTTAGGACATACGTCACAACAGACTCCTTGTGGGATTCATACTCACCCTCCCACTCATCTCAAATTAAATCTAGAGGTCCCCTCACCCTATGCCCATACAGCAACTCAAAAAGTGAAAAACCTGTGGATTCCTGGGAAACCTCTCTGTAAGCAAACAGATGGGGCAAATATATGTGACACTCCCTCTTGAACTGGTCGGGAAATGCCCGTAGCATGGACTTGAGTGTAGAGTTTAACCTCTCAACAAGACCATTAGTCTGGGGATGGTAGGGGTGGTCTTTAGGTGATTCACCCCACAGTACCTCCACAGACAGGCCAGCAGGTCTGACATGAAATTGGCACCTCTGTCAGTCAGCATTTCTTTTGGAAAACCTACCCTGCTGAAAATGTCTAACAAAGCATTTGACACCTTTTCTGCCTCAATGGAGGACAGAGCCATTGTCTCAGGGTATCTGGTAGCATAATCTACTACTATTAGGATATACTTTTTCCCCTGTGGAACTTGGGGTACTCAGAGGCCCCACAATATCCATAGCTACCCCCTGGCACACAGGCAAAGGCATCAAAGGAGCTTTCACCTTGTTCCCTGCCTTGCCTACCTTTTGGCACTGCTCCCAGGTCCTGCAGTACCCTGCTACATCTCTGGAAATCCCAGACGAATAGAAGTTCTGCATAATATGTCTCTTTGTATGTTTTGTGCCCATATGACCTGCAAAGGGAATATCACGGGCTATGGCTAGAAGCACCAGATGGTAGGCTTTGAGCACTACCACGTGCTGCATTCTCTCACCCTCCAACCTCCCTCAGGGGTCCACTCTCTGTACAGTAACCCTTTGTTCCAATATACAGATTCTCCCTTTTCCTTGAGAATCAGTTGCCTCATTAGCTACCTCCCTCAGGCCTTGTAATATAGGGTCTGAGTGCTGAGCCCGTTTCAACTCTCTCTTTGTAAACCTTCCCAGCTCCCCTTCCACAGGAAGTCTGGTGTCCTCTGACAGCGGTGCCTCATTGTCAGCCTGGGTACTTCTACTCACCTCTGCCCTTGCAGTCACTCTGTCCAAGGGAAAATCAGTACCCACCAGCAGCTGTGGCTCACCTTCAGTCTAACTGCTACAGGGCAGCTCCTTCCCTGAAGTAACCACCTCATCCGTCCTGGCTGAAAATGTGTGTCTGGGTCTCCACCAGGCTACCAGACCCACATGCTTGTCTCCAAGCCTGGCTGAGTGTAACTGCATGAACACATGATAATGCATTATCAAAATCATTCCCCATCAGGACATCTGCAGGAATATCCTCAAACACACCTACTTGCTGTCTTTCTTTTCCACCCTCCCAGTCAAGGTGAACCCTAGCCACAGGTATTTGGAATGGGGCCCCTCCTAAAGCTCTGACTGGAGTAGACTGCCCAAGCAAGTAGTGCTCCTCTGTAACCTTTGCAGGCTTCACAATGGTTAGGTCAGAGGCTGTGTATCTCTTAGCCATGGCCTTTTTCCCAGTCGTTAAGATAGGATATAACCTCTTGTGGTAGTTTGGTACCCTTGTTGTCTCAAAACAACCCGAGGTTGGCATTTTGTCATTCCCACTTACTGACTCTCCCAACGTTTGTTCCCCACCTTGCCTCCATGGACATCTATATGCTACATGGCCTCACTGGTTGCATTTAAAACATTTAACCCTTGGTCCTGGACATGTACCTGGACTAGTGGCTTCCCCTGCTACTGGCGCACTCAGTTAGAGCAGTCTGGGCTGCCCACCATGGGTTCCCTTAGACCCATGAGCAGGAGTGGGTGTCCCTTTCCTGTGCAGTGATGTCCTGCTTGCTAGGTACAGGTCTCCCTTCTTCCCCAAATCATCAGCAGAAGTACATTGTCCATCAGCTAATCAGATTCTCATGTCCTCAGGCAAAATGCTAAGGGCTTGTTCCCTCACTAAAAGGTCTGCCAGCCCTTCAAAAGTGGTGACCTGATATCCACTCACCCATCTATGAAAATAAGTGCTCAGTTCAGCAACATATTCATACACACTTTCATCTGCCTTGCGTCTATGCTCACAAAACTTTTTCCTATAAGCTTCAGGTATTAACTTAAAATATTCTAGCAAATATTTTTTTACAACATTATAATTTACACAATCAGTGTCAGACAGTTTGGAAAGAACAGTTACAGCTTTACCATGGAGTAAGGGGGTCAGGAACCGTACCCAGAGCCCTTGGTCAACATTATAGTTTACATACCCTCTCAAACATATGAATTAAACTATAAAAATTATCCCCCTCTGTAAATTGTGGAAGAAATTTACTGACATTTGTTGCTTCTGGGGTTCGGTTACTCCCTTCCCCATTATCTCCATGACTCTGGCGAAGAGTCAGCATCTCCTTTTCATCTTGCCTCTGCCTCTCCTTCTCCTCAGCTTCCAGGTGTGTCAATCTCTCTGCTACTTCTATTTCCAAATACTTGGCCTCCAGCTCAGGTCTGTTTAACTCCAGATGGATTTTTAAGTCCTCTGTGGAAAGGTTTATTTGACCAATTTCTGAGAGATGTGCATCTCCATGGCCAGTCTGACTGTCCTCTTGGTTGGTATTCTCTGATGTAGCTGTGACTAAAACTGCAATCGTGTCTGCTTTAGTCTGGTTGGCATGCACCAGTCCTTTAGCCTGGCACATCTCAGCCAAATGGTTCCTTGTCAGCTTGCCATACTCTTCTGCTGATATGCTTACCTGCTCTCCCTGACTAACTAAGCTAACAAAAAATAAATAAAACAATTGTGATATGAACTCTAAATATTCATTGTGTGGCTGAGTAACAGTACAAACACCTTCAGTGATCACTGTACACAGGCTACAGGAATTCAATATTTACACTCCTACAAGTCAATTAGTATGTGATGTGGCTATCTCACCGCTATCTCACCACTATCAACCAATTAATATGTGGTATCCCACCACTGCCAAACAATTAATATGTGATATGAATATTCCACCTGCACTGGCCCATTAATCAAGGAGCCTCAATCCTCACCACTAGCACCAGTGAGGGACATGCACATTGGGAGGATGACAAGTACAATTTCCCTTAAGAGCACACAGCGATCACAGTCAGTCTTGGGCTAGTTTCTCCCTGTTTTTCCAGATCTTCAATAAGACTCCCCACTTCCACAGCTATAGGATTACGATCTCAGCTGAGTGGTCAAGCCAAAACCTCCAGCACCCTCTCTGTCCAACCAGTGCTTTGTGTCCCTGCCAAAGCAGCTGACACACGCACTTTGAGATGTGATTTATATACAAACACACACACACAATCCTAGGAAAGGCTGGCACAGGTTCACTGGATATACCCCATTCTGCCCAGACTATACGGTAGTATCAGCTGCCACCAACCACTACTTATCAGCTACTATAAGGCCCTTACAAATGGTGACCAATTCTACTGGGAAATATTACTATTATCCAAATGGTGTCACCAACAGCAAGGCTATTGGAGTGGCATATACAGTGTCACCAAATGCATATGCAAGTACTCTAAGAGCTTAAATATCTCTAAACAAACCAGCCACAATTAAAAGGTTTGAATATATTTAATAATAAAAAAACAAAACAATACTCAAACAATACAGTAACTACAGAATTTAGAATCACAGGAAATATTTTAAAACATTGCAGGACAGTGTCAAATAAATACAGAAATAATCTAAACTAATCTTACTATATTCCTATCTATCACTAAGAAAAAGCACTGTACCCTGGTTATGTACTATTAGCAAGGCAAATGCAGATGAGTGGATCTTCTTGCCAAGTCCAAAACAAATACAAAATGCACAGACTTTCTCTGAGAGATAGTTCTTAAATTAATAACACATTACTGCTCGGTCAGTTGGATGACATTAATCTTTGTCATCTCTGCCTTCAGTTCCCAGGCTAACAGAAATTTAAAATGTAATACCTCTGTGTCAAAAATACTTATCTCTCAGAAGTTTGCCTACAACTGAAGTCGTAAAACAGTTAAACACTTTTACATTTGAAACCTGTAATTATTTCTGTTTCCAGGCAACAGAACGAACTTCTAGCTGTAGACACCCTGTCTTCTTGCTGAGATACTCTCTCCACAGCAGCGCAAAACAAATAGCCAGTCCAGAATACAAGACATTTGCAATATCTTCTGGAAAACCCAACACTTTATTCCTCAAAGAAACAACCTCCAGTTAGCACTTTTGTCTCATATAAAACAACCTTAGAGACTTCTTCAGCCTGAGGTTCTCTTAAGAGTACACCATTTTTAAACATACAAAATTCAGTCACATGACTTATTAAAAGTGACATCATCCGTCACATATTTCATTCCTAAAAATACTTAAATAAACATTTATAAAATCTATTAAATCAAACCATTAATAAAAAAAACAATTGTACAAAAGTCATTTACAATGCTACCCTTAGTGTTTCAACCCTTTTCTCCTTAAATACCTAATAAATTCTTCCCTGTTGTTTAATCCTAGTGGGAAACAAGCATTTAGTTTTACTTGCCAGCAGTATTCTAGCCAGCCTAGTTCTTCTTCTATATTTATTATATTAGAAACATTTGACAAGGATTCTAATACTAAAACACTAAAATTAATTTTGCAGTTTTTTTGTTTATAGTGTTTACTCATAGCATTTTTTTCATCACCCATTTGAATGGCATACTTATGCTCATATATCCTTCTATTCAACTCACGGGTTGTTCTACCCACTACTTATCATTATGATTATAGAGAAATATAAAGTGTTGTGTTTTCCATCACCCATATGAATGGCATACGTAAGCTCTTATATCCTTCTATTCAACTCACGGGTTGTTCTACCCACTACCCATCATTATGATTATAGAGAAATATAAAGTGTTGTGTTTTCCAGTAGATATTGCAAACTTCTTTAACTATGGACTGGCTATTTGATTTCCGCTGCTGTAGATAGAATTCTAGTCACGTTGCAGCTGTATGTTAATGGATACCTGCACTATACCCAGGAATACGTTTTACAATGCTAGCAGCAGGGTGGATGTTGAATGACACACCCTCAGGTTCATTTATCATCAGTAATGAAGGAAATATAAATACATGTATTAACAATGGAAGAAATACCAGTGTTATGTCCAGTGAAAATGTTTTAAAGGGATGCCTAGCTCCACCTGTCAATCCTTTTATCTGTGGGGGTGAGCAGAAATTGCCTACAACGGTGAAAGTAAGTCACTTTCGAAATATTTTTTTAACTTGAAAAAGACCTCGCTAAGATTAAGCACTTACACTGGGATAATTTGTTTTCTGAAAACTGAGTACGAAGAGGTCCTAAGGGACTCAGGATATTAAAGTTACCAGCAGGTAATGATCTGCTTAAAGAACTGGTACATAAATGGCTTGAAATAAATCAAAAAGCAGGCTTGCAGTATTTGGAAGTGCTACTCAATTATAATAGCACTAAGATGGCAGAATTGTCAGAAAATATCCATAGAAATTTTAACACATTAAAAGGAACCACTTCTAAAGAAAATTTCAACAGCAAAATGTGCAACATTCAAGAAAACTTGATTATACTTAATGAATCACTGAGTAAGACAAAAATTAAGAAGTTCGAGTGTGATCGGAGAGACTATGAAGGGGCGTGGCTTCAGCATATCGCCTTAAGCTCCTTAATGAATGACAAGAAAACAAAGTAGAGGTTGATGTTACTCAAACAGCTGCACAAGCAAACACAGTTATTAGGTCGGAGAGTCTCAACGGGAAAGCTCCAATTACACCCACTGAAAATGCATCAAAAAGAAATGGAAAGCCAGTTTTAGGAGCAAAAGGGTAGGGATCAATTAACAAGTGCCACTTCAATGATAACTACCAGCAGCCAACATGTAGAGGGTGCAGAAACGGGGGCCCAGCCTTTTGTTAAGCCACAAGGTGAAAACCAGCAAGTGGTAGAAATCAGAGAATAAACAGCGAAGATAGAACTTGAGCCCAAGTTGCAGCAAATGGCAAAAGAAATAACTCTGTGAATAATAAAAGGCACCAAAAAATGAGTTTCCGAAGAAGAGACAACAGAGAAAGAACTGGAGAAAAATGAATCAAACATGGAGGACATAGGTACTGTGAATTTTGAAATTGTCAATTTGAGCAAGTATGTTTTATCTGATGAAGAATGTGTTGTGTTGAGAAAAGGATGGAATTTTGCTCCATCCCAAAGAGCCAACAAATTAAACACCATCAATGAGTTAAGAGACTATGTGAGACTTCTAAATTTTAATGTTATGTTTGAAAGGAATGAAAAAGGGAAGTCTGAATTTTATAAACCTAGTTGTTTCAACCCACACTTGTTAAAAGAGTTGGAAATGTTTCTAAATATTTGTGAAGTCCAAATTATAGAAATTCTAGACAGCAAGCTTGAATTTAAATACTTTAACGTGTCAAAAAGTGAAAGAGGTTGTTTTGATAAGTTACTTAAAAAGGAAGACATATTGTTTATGAAAGCTGATAAGGGGAGATCCCTAGTTGCACTTGATAAGGAAGACTATGAAAGAAAAATGGGCACGTTATTAATACATAAAAAATATTATAAGAAAATTATGATGAAAGAAGTCAAAAAAGGACACACTACGACATATTCCTGTATAGAAGACTGGCTTATAACAGGAAGAATAGATGATACAACAAGAAAAAATTTGGTGAACACTAACCCCAAGATTAGCCGGATCTTTGGGATACCTAAGATCCACAAAGATCTGAATGAACCCCCGCTAAGACCCATAGTGGCAAGTGCAAATAGTAAAAGTGAAGGCCTCTCAGTTTTTGTTGACAAACATCTGCAAAAAGTTGTTGTGAACAATTTAATGTATATTAAAGACAGCTTTGATTTCCTCAAGAAAATAGAGGATATAGCTGTAAATGAAACTGACCTTTTGGTGACTTCAGATGTTAAGTCACTTTACACTATGATTCCAAATGATGAAGGGATGGAAACACTGAGGCTGCAATTAATGAGAACAAGGATGTTTTCGACTAACACTACAGGGTTAATGATGGAGATGACTGAAATTGTTTTAAGCTATAATTTTGGTACTTTTACGAAGAAATATATGTGCAAACAAATGGCGTTGCTATGGGTGCAGCGTTAGCCCTCAGCAACGCAAATGTCTTCATGCATGGTTGGGAGGTAGCAAATGTAACGGAGAGCAGATTCAACAGGAACATCATCAAGATGGTACATTTTATTGAGGATGTGTTTCTTCTTTGAAGAGGAATGCTCTTAGAACTGGAAGATTTTATACATTATATTAATAATGTATGTTCATACTTAAAATTCACCCATCATTATGAGTATAGAGAAATACATTTTTTGGACCTAACAGTCTATAAAGAAAATAACAAGCTAGCTTCCAAAATTTATAAAAAAGAAGTTCATTATAACATGTATCTGCACTACTCAAGTATGCATCCGAAGAAGACTAAAACCAATGTAGTAAAGAGACAATTTAAAAGGAAGTAACTTAACAAAAACAATGATGACTTTTTGGAAGAAGCAAAGTACTTTTGTAAGAAAATGGAGAAGAGGGTATCCAGAACCAGAAGTTAAAAGAATATTACAAAATCAGGTAGATGAAAGAAATGGGAAAGTGATCATTAAGGATAATAGCAGAAATGGTTCTAATTATAGAACGGCAATGGCAGTACAAAATAGTGTGGACTCACAAGCCATTAAAAACGTTATAAGGAACAACTGGGGATTATTTAAAGGTAATGGTGAGTTGATTAATAAAATAGGAGTATATCCAATATTTGTACAAAAGAAAGCAAAAAGTTTTAAAAACTTTTTTCAAGGAAATTTGAAAAAAAATAAATACATATAACATTTATCATTCCACATTTCTGCTCTAACTGTTATATGTGTAACTTGTTATATACAGAAGGAAGTGAGTTAGAAGTGGGGAACAGTAAAGTCAGAATTCCAGGGCTATTTAATTGTAAATCTACGAATGTGATTTATCTCACAACATGTTTAGAATGTAACTCCTTCTATGTGGGTAGAACAACCCGTGAGTTGAATAGAGGGATATATGAGCATAAGTATGTTATTCAACTGGGTGATGAGAAAAATGCTATGAGTAAACACTATAAACAAAAATAACTGCAAAATTAATTTTAGGTTTTTAGTATTAGAAGCCTTGTCAAATGTTTCTGATATAGTAAATATAGAAGAAGAACTAGGCTGGCTAGAATACTGCTGGCAAGTACGACTAAATGCTTGTTTCCCACCAGGATTAAATAACAGGGAATAATTTATTATGTATTCAAGGAGAAAAGGGTCGAAACACTAAGAGTAGCATTGTAAATGACTTTTGTAAAATTGTTTTTATTAATGGTTTGATTTAACAGATTTTATAAATGTTTATGTAAGTATTTTTAGGACTGAAATATGTGATGGATGATGTCACTTTTAATAAGTCATGTGACTGAACTTTGTATGTTTAAAAATGAACTCTTAAGAGAACCTCAGTCTGAAGAAGTCTCTAAGGTTGTTTTATATGAGACGAAAGAGCTAGCTGGAGGTTATTTATTTCTTTGAGGAATTAAGTGTTGGGTTTTCCAGTAGATGTTGCTTTTACTTTACTTCTTACTGAGATAAACACAATCATAAAACGCATTTATTTTCTCAAGAGTTTGCAAGTTAACTCTGTATGTTCCAAATTCTACTATGAAAACACACATTTGCACAGGTATATAGTTCATACACATTTCTGCTCTTTTCCAGCAGGGTACACTGTGGTTATATTCTTGAAGCTTAGTACATAACATACAGTTCAACACACACTTCTGCACCAGTACTTTAACATCCACATAACATAGTTTTCTTACACTTGTAAAACAAGCACATGAATCATATTAATATTTCACAAATGGCATAGAATTATTTACAAAATTTCAAGCTAGCTGGGCTGGCAGCTTCACACTGTTATCCAGTGAGGTTTTATTTGATGGCTGCCTGAAGTTGTTTACAGAGCCGGGATTCCCTTTTTGCTTACAAAATGACCCAAGTGGGATAGAAAGTGAGATGACTGCCCCATTTGGGTCATTTTTATTGTGTTTAACAGGAATGTGCAAGCGGCATTCGGAGCTGTACTTAACCATGAGAAGGTAAAATACAGGTTTTGCTGGGCTACTTTGTCAAACAAGTTACACTCATTCCCCCCAACACATCCTGTTTTCCCTTTTTTGTCACTGCTGCTTCGCTTCCATGACTGCTGAACAGGAAGTAATGGTATCCCAACACTCTATTCATTAGCCGCAGCTACCATGACTCTTGTCCTAACAGGTACAGAACCGTACTGTTCAAATAATTTTATGGCTTCATTCACATTAGTACACCACCACCATTACACTGAAGAAGGGGAAAAATAAAACAAAGTATTTATTTCACATTTCTTTACCATGAATGTGCCACTAGGCAGTAACCCGTTTTTCAGCAAAGACTCATGGTGAAAGGCTCCACAATGAGATCAATGTTACACATTCTGTGCTTCCGTTTTTTTTTCTGTCTAATTTTTACTGTTATCCAATAGATTATAGGTTCATAGATTAGTACTAGGCTAACTGCCCTTGCAAGCTATTTTAAGCCTAGCCAGTTATCACTTGTGAGACTCAAACCCTGTACCTTGTGTTTGTAAGGCAAACAACGTAACCATTAGGCCACCCTCCCAACCAATGACGTTTTAGTTGCTGTCTAAGTCGAGTTCTTCACAGAAGCGGGATTTCTTTTCTGATTACAAAATGAGTCAAGTGAGTTGCTCAGGAATCTGGTTGCGATAATACGCAAGTACCCAGTACTTGTTTGATTGACAGAATTAAGTGCACTTTTGTTTCTTTTTGTACATGTCCCAAAGTCAGTCAGGAAGGGACTATGCTAAGAATGTGCCAAGCAAAAGAATGTTAGTGAACAAGAAGTTATGTACTCACCATAACGTTCGATGTATGTAGTCCATCTCGCCTCACATTCTTACCTGTGGGTTTTGAGCCGAACCTCGGCTCCGACTCGGCCATACTCTAGCTCGAAGTCTTTCAATTGGCTGGGCTAAGAAGGTATCCCATGCTGCACTGCTCCATTTTCCCAGATCTAGTTTGCTGCAAGCTCAATCACTCACTTTTCCGCACACAACAACACATAGAGAAGGAAGAACATACCAACTATAAAGGAATTTTGAAACCATACCTAACAACCTAACCCCTAGGTCCTCCAGGATGGGGGAAGGAGGGGGGGTAAGTAAGAATGTGAGGCGAGATGGACTACATACATTGAACGTTATGGTGAGTACATAACTTCTTGACATTATGTAGTCCAATCTCGCCTACATTCTTACCCGTGGGACAGTGTCCCCAGCACCTGAATCCTGGGAGGCTCAGTGGAAAATACTCCTGAGCAGTGTGGAACCAAAGGAAGACCTGCCTTTGGACACCAAATCTAACTTGTAGTGAGTAACAAAGGTGTGAGGAGATGCCCATGTAGCCGCAGCACAAATATCATCCATAGACAACCTGGCCTGAAAGGCTGTAGATGTAGACACAGATCGGGTAGAGCCTTCTCTTGAAATGGTAAATCCCTGCCACCTGAAGCATAAATGAAGGAAATACAACTGGATATCCATCTAGACAAGGTGACTTTGGAAACAGGAGATCCAATCCTGTTTTCTGAAAATGAGACAAACAACTGATCCGATTTTCTAAGATCCTTCGTTCTATGTAAATAGAATCGTAATTGCCTGTGCACATCCAGCTGATGAAATCTAAATTCTGCCTTGTTCAAGAACTCTGGAAAGAATACAGGTAGTTCAATGGATTGGTTTAGATTACTAACTGAAGCTACTTTCGGTAGAAAGGAAGGGTTTGGTCTGGGAGAAACCCTGCCCTTATGAAAAATCAAGTACGGTGGTCTAACTGATGAGGCTTGAAGCTCCGAGACACATCTGGCTGAAGTGATGGCTACCAAAAAGATTGTCTTCCAAGTCAAATATTTTAAATCACAAGTGGCTGCAGGCTCAAAGGGGGGGTGAAGTGAGGCATTGTAGAACCAAATTTAAGTCCCAAGGCATAACTGGGTCAAAGACTGGAAGACGAAGCAGCATAGTGCCCTTCAGGAATGCCTTACAAAGTCTATGTGCCATGAGACTAGGCTAATCAGTGACGTGAAAGGTGGAAATAGCCGCCAAATAGACCTTAATATTTGCGGCAGCTGATCCCTGGTTAAAAAGCATGGAGAGGAACTCTAGGACTGATGAAATTGGAGCTGTACAAGTATCAATTTGTCTTGAATGCGCCCATATGGAAAATCTCTTCCATTTACTGGAATAGATTTTTCTGGTGGAAGGCTTATGGGAGGAAGACAAAATATGAACCACTTCCGGTGAAAAATGATGAAGCCTGACTAATGATGGAAGTGGAGAAGCCAGGCTGTCAACCGGAGGGTCTGAAGTGAGGGATGGAACTGCCCTGACATATGAGTCAGCATATCCGGTTGTGGGTCCAGAATCCAGGGGGCGTCCATTAGGTAGGGATGAAGAAAGGGGAACCAAATTTGACGAGGCCAGTGTGGAGCAATCAGAATCATTTTGCTTCCCAAAGATTGCGCTTTCTGGATAACCTTTGTCAGCAGAGGAACAGGAGGGAAGGCATACAGTAGACCGGAGGGCCCTCCGTGAACTAGAGCACCCCTGGGTGACTCCCCCTGAGGGGGGATAAGAGTGAAGCAGCTGCTGCATTTGGCAATGAGTGGGCTGGCAAATAGGTCGCAGCAAGGCTGACCCCACCTGCCGAAAATCTGCTCCGCAACCTGACTGTTCAGGGACCACTCATGAGCCATCAAAATAGCTCTGCTCAACCTGTCGGCAATCACATTGGACTTCCCCGGAATGTGTGTTGCTACAACAAAACGATGGGAAGCCACTGCCACACTTGCATGGCCTCTCTGCAAAGGGGGTACGACTTGGTTCCTCCCTGTTTGTTTAGATACCATACAACCGACATATTGTCTGAGTGGATAGCAATTGTCCGAGAGGAAGAAAGCTCTAAAGTGCTTGCAACGCTAGTAGCACTGCTCTCATCTCCAGGACATTGATATGCAGATCCATCTCGTGTTCCTGCCACGTGCCTTGGACTGTCCTGCCTAGATAATGCCCCCCACCCCCACCCCATCTGGGAGGCATCCGTGCTCACTGTGGCAACCGGAGGGGATGGAACGAAGGGTTTTCCTGCATTGAGGTAGCTGGTGTGAAGCCACCAGTGAAGATCCTGCTTGCACCTGTCTGTGATTATTATAAGATGAGAAAGTGGAAGATGTTGTAAAGACAACTGGGCGGAGAGTAGCCATTGAAGGAGCCTCATGTGCAGCCTCGGCAGAGGAACCAGCATAATTGTAGCAGCCATCGTCCCCAACACTTTGACGATCAATCTTGCCTTCACTCTTCTCAAAGGGAGCAATGTGTACACCTGTTGTTGTAAACTTTGAATCCTTTCTAGTGGTAGAAACGCCCTCATGAGCACAGTGTCTATAAAGGTGACATGCTGCGAGGGTAACAAGGCAGACTTTTCCCAATTTAGAGTGATACCCAATTGTTGACACAGTTTGATAGTGGCATCTCTGGTTTGTAGGAGTAGATGCCTGGTGGTGGCAGAAAGGAGCCAGTCGTCCAGGTACGGAAACACTTGGAATCCCTGACGTCTCAAGTGAGCCGTCACCACTGCCATACATTTGGTGAACACCCTGGGGGCTGTGGTGAGACCAAAGGGCAGGGCGCGAAATTAAAAAATGACTGGCTCCCAGCCGGAAGCGTAGATGACTTCTGGATGCCCTGTCTATCTTTATATGGTAGTAAGCATCCTTGAGGTCGATGGAGCACATCCACACTTGTTTTCCCAACAATGGGAGAATAGATTGCAACGTGACCATTCGGAACTTGGACTTCTTCACATGGGTGTTCAATCTGCTGAGATCCAAAATGGGTCTCAGGTCCCCTGTCTTTTTCGGCACCAAAAAGAATCTGGAGTAAGTCCCTAATCCGATGTGGTCTGAGGGGACATGCTGGATAGCTCCTTTTTCTAGCAGCTTTAAAACCTCTGAAGCTGCGGAATCCCTTTGATTGGGTGGAACATCTGGGATTTTTTTGATCGGAGGGGGAGTTGAAGAGAAGGGAATGCGATATCCTCCGGAAACTATTTTTAATACCCATTGGTCTTGAGTGATACCTTGCCAGGCCTCTGGGTATAGTGAAATGTGACCCCCGACTGGCTCCAGAAATGCACAGTCGGGCCTCCCATCAGGAGCGCTGGTAGGGAGAACCACGAAAGGAATCGTGGTCTCCCTGGAATTACCACCCTCTCCCCTGCCTCTGGAGGGGACTCACCTTGTGCATCATGAAAAAACCTCTGTGATTTTTTGAACCACATCTCCACACCCCTCTGGGTCTTGGGATAAGGCCTAGAGGGGAGGGAAAAATGGACTCTCACAGCAGACAGAGTTTTTCCCTCTTGCTCACACCTAGTGAGAGTGTCCTTCACATTGGTTCCGAATAAGGAGGAACCATCAAATGGGGCGTTAGTAAACGTAAACTTGAAGGCCTCTGCGAAATTACAGAGGCGCATCCAGGAGTGTCTCCTAAGAGCAACTCCCGAACTTGCTGCCTACCCACTCCTTCGGCTGCATAAGAGATCAGCCTCATGGAGGAGTTAGCAACAGAGTTGAGGGTAGACATCTGAGCGTTGACCTTCTGAGCCACCACATCAGAAACGTTACCCTGCAGAGTATCTCCAAGCTCTTTCAGGATATCTCTTTGGAGCCGTGTAAAATGTGTAAAATGTGATAAGTAATTCAGTGACCACAGAGTAAAGGCCACTGAAGAAAACATACGCTTCCCGTACTGGTCCATGGTCCTAGACTCCTTGTTAGGAGGATGGCCGGTAGATGAAGTCTCAGCCAGTTCCTTCTTGGTGGATGCTGCCACCACCATGGCATCTACAGGAACTCCCTTGGATAGAAACTCTTTGTCAGAGGGGGCGGACAAGAATTTGTTGGGTCTCCTAGGGACTGGTTCCACAGAGTCAGGGGTTTCCCACACCCTTCGACAAACCACATCCAGGTGTTCGTCGAAGGGTAGAGATACACAGGAGGCAGAGGGCTGAGCCCCAAAGGCCTTCAGTAACACCGACTCCTCCTTGGAGGGAGCTTTGGAGGGCCAGACACCCCTCTGCTTCAAAATTTCTAGGATGTCAGAGAAAGAGACATCCTCAGAGGATGACTTGGAGGACCCCTCCGATTCCTCAAGGTCGGTGTCTGACGTGAGGGACTCATCTTGGGAGTCGACGTGCTTCCTCTTGCACATTCTTTTTCTGGGTGGCTCCTCAGGCAAAAACACTGAGGAGCCCTCAGAAATATGGGGACCACTCCTGGGGGTATCCTGAGGCCTTGGGTCTCCGCTGTCGAAAGATAGAGGGCAATCAGAGACTCGCACCGGAGCTGGAGGGGACTGAGTGTCAGTGTCGAATGATGCTGCTGAGGACCTGGCCAGCGCGCTTCGCATGGCCTCGAAAGCTGGTCCCCCCGGCTCCGAAGATCAACCAGCCATGGAAGACCTCGGAGCAGAAGGGACCATGTCCGAAGCTGAAGCAGGGGTCAGGCTCCCTCGCATTGAAACACCGAGAGGGAGGCTAGGAGCCGAAAAAGTGTCCCGAGGCCTCCCCCTCGGGTCCAACCGAGGAACCATGAGTCCTGGACCCAGTGGACGGAGCCGACGGGGTCGGAGCTGAAGCCAGAGCTGATAAGCCAGGATGGGCCATCGGAGTCGACCTAGGGACATCAGACGGCACCAACCACTCCGGCTCCGAAAGCTGAAATTCGATCGGAGGAGGAAGTATCGACGCTGGCTGGGTTACAGGCTCCGGAGACGACTGGGCTGGAGCCAAAAATTTTTTGCCAGTACCGTTGATCGGAGCAGTCTCTGTACCACTCTATCTACATCCATATCTGAAAGAGTCCTGGAGGAAGATAAGGAAGGAGATCTAGACCTCCTCTCTGAAGGAGACCTGCGAGGAGGAGAGACCGGCTCTGAACTAGCACCTCTGCAATCGGCTCCGAGGGACTAGGAGCAGAAGCAGATTCCGTCAATGCACTAACTTCCTGCCGCTCCGAAGACAGTGGAGCTGAGGATGCCACAGTAGATTTTACTACTTTCTCCAGAGGCTCCGAAGATACAGATGGAGCCGGAGATTGCTTTTTAGCCTTGGAAGTTTTACTCTTAGAGGGAGAGGACTTGAAGCTAGAAGCCCTTCCCAAATCCTCCTCGAAGGAGGGTTTCAGAAGTCCTTTCAAAATTAGTTTGTTCTTCCTCTCCTGAAGAACACGTGGGCTAAATGCATGGTAAAATGTACAAGATTCCTGGAGGTGAATCGTCCCCAGACAATAAATACACACAGAGTGCCCATCAGTGATTGACATTTTATAACCACATTTAGTACATTTCTTAATGCCCGAGGGCTTATGCTCTTTCGTATCCTTAGACATAGTGAAGGAAACTGAAAAGCCACCAACAGTTAATATAGACTGACTGTTAATATAGAAGCCACAAGGGTGGGAACTAAAGAAAAACCAACAGACAATCACAAAAAGACCTCTAACTTAAGCGGTCCCAACAGGAACACAGGGAAAGGACTAGGTCCTCTAACTTAAAACAGCCCTAGCCCGAGGGATAGGTACCTACTAACAAGCAACACAGAAGAACAGGGGCGGACTAGGTCCTCTAACTGAAACGGGCCTAGCCCACAGGGGAAACAGTTAGCGGGACACCACAAAAGACAATACCACGAGAAAAAAGTACACCAGAATATCAAACTAGTACACACACACAACACAGCTATGAAAATAGCTTTTTTGAAGCAAGAATATCTCAATAAAAGGCAAAAAGTTATACTTAGCCACTGCCAAGAGCGAGACCACATCTCAGCTAAACGAGCGGCAAAAGAGGTCTGGGAAAAGGGAGCAGTACAGCATGGGATACCTTCTTAGCCCAGCCAATTGAAAGACTTCGAGCTAGAGTATGGCCGAGTTGGAGCCGAGATTCGGCTCCGAACCAACAGATAAGAATGTAGGCGAGATTGGCCTACATATCATCTATTACCTTCTGAAGCTAAGAAATGGAAATAACTTGGACGCTGCAATGCTTTTGCATTTATCTTCCATGGCAAATCTACCGGTATAGCAGTTGTGTTACCTGAAGATCACAATTATTGGTATGAACTTGTAAAGGCAGCAGATACATGTTTTAGTGAACATGTCTGTAAAGCTAGAGAAAATAAATGGCATTTAAGAGCTATTTCTTTTGAAACAATACTCCCTTACAGGGACACTATATCCTTTGCATGCATCACATTACTGCTTATTAAACTCAGAAGTACACAAATATTAGCCAACATGCAGTCAATTTGTTTGCTGTTAATCTGCTTTTCTAGAACTGACAACCAAGGCAAATGTTTTATTTTTACATAGCTATTGAATTTCTATTATTTCCTTGTATAATTATTGACCATTTTAGCAACACACACACCTTTTGTCATTTCCATTTCTCATACTACATAAAGAATAGCTGTCTTTTATTTGATATATTCTGAAAAACATACATTTAGCTGCTGAAATTGTCTGAAGAGAAGCACAAGACAGCACAGAAAATGAAATACTAATCAACTACTTGTAGTCTTTGTCCAAAAGTGCATAAAATACTTCTGCGTGTAAGTAAGGATCTGCAAATCAAAGAAAAAGAAATGACAAATTACTTCATTAGTAAGACCGTTTAAGTACTTGGAGTAAAGTACAAAGTCTCCTGTTTTCCTAGTGTGGATGAAGGGAACAGTAGCTGTGTTCTTGCACTGAATATTTTTCAACTAGCTAACTATGGAAATGCTCTTTGTGGGAGGGAATCATTTTCCCACTGATCATGGGTCTTAACCTCTCCCTACTGACCTATTCCATGCCAGCCTACCACAAGTACACAGAGGAGAAATGATTTTAGTCCATACCTCATTGTAGGGTCACTATATGGAGCAAAAAGTAGGATCCAAAAAATTCATAACCAAGCTATGTCTCAGAAGCATTACCTCTACATTTGATAAGTGTTGCTATAAACTTACTGTCTGGCCTCTACCCTCCTTTCAGATATCTTTGGACAAAGGTAATTCTTAGGATGATTGACCCCTTTGGAATTCAAGCTTTTGCACATTATACTCTCTAAATTTGGAATCAGGAATCCCTGACAGTTATTTAGAGTGATCTTAAAGACACATTAGTTCCTACTAGCCTTTAAAGGGGTATTCACAGAGATTTTCTTTGAGGAGTTTTGGCCATGTCACATGACCCTATTGTTAATCCATGCTCCTAGCTCAGACAGTATTAATTTCAGTGGGGTTTGGATTCTTATACTGCACAGATGCATTACATCCTTTTCAATTTATATTCCAATGCCTGAAGCCTATTTATGTACTTCATAGACTGAATTGCACTTGCCCACTGATGTTGAATAACGTAAGATTTACAACCAAAGAATCAGTGAAATTTCATTTTGTTTGCCACATATTTCTTTTTAAGGCTTTCTCTGTTTCGCTGCCTATAATACCTTTACTTATTTTCTGTAATGCGCAGTTTTGCTTTCACTAATCTTTCCATATTACAAAAACTTTCAACAAAGAAAATATGTTGTGAAACTACAACAAAAATTCCTTGGCAATGTCTTTTTTATTTTTTTTTTTGTATTGCTATCACAATATAGATTGTGTCTTGACTGATACTGTAATTTCTCCAGCAGAAATCACACTTTTTAGCAATTCTCTAGCTAACATTGAGTAAACAGTACTGAATTTATTTTCTCAATTTCATTTCCTTTCATTGTAGCTAAAAGGCTGATTCTTTTAGTCCCTTCAATAATTTGGGATATTTATAAACTCCATGTCTGACTGCACACAAGCCAGTACTATTTACATTGTGTGTGAGAAAAGCAGCAATTCTACTTATACATACATGCATGCGGCCAGGCCAGGCCATGTAAATGACAAAGCTGCCATTCATCATGGCCACAACACAGCCCCGTATCTTCATCATGTTAGCTCACCTCAGTGGCAGAGTTGAGTACTAGCAGCACAGGTAAACTGGCTGTCAATAGTGATCTAATGTACAATCCTATCTGCAGATAGAGATACAGATGCTCCGTCCTCACTGATTAGTGTGCAGGAAGTACTGCTTCCTTGCTGATGGGCAAGCAGAGTCCATTACCTAGTCAGCAAAAGGGAGAAATGCATAGAGAGAGAGGATTTTCAGACTGGGACAGTTTTAGTTGTATTTTTTTGTCTAATCTTCAATTTTAAGGTTAGCTGTACATTGTTAATCTGGTCTTCAAAATCCCACATATTCTGCAGTCCTTTTATGTGAAGACAAATGTAACGGCTGCTTCTGTTTCACTGCCACACAAGCACATCTTGTGTAGCACCAAGTCCATAACTCTGTCTCTGATTTTGCCTTATGTCACTGAATCTTACACCTTTCACTGGTCCATGATTTTTGCAGAACGTACATGATTTTGCCTCATCTGTACCCTGTCCATCCATCTCAACTTTCAGTTTTCTAGTTTATCTCTAGTGCTAAAGTTCCAAGGTTCATTTTGCCCAGAATACGCATGCTTATGCAAAAAACATTCCATTAATAAAAGGACATACTGCAATCAGCCTATGTGCAGTATTAACCTGATTTTTACTTTCAAAAAAAAAGAGGAAAGAGATACAGCATACCACTGGAGGAAAGTACAGGAACAATCCAAATTTGCATCATCAAAGCAACGATTATGGTGATGCAGAGACAAGAACTGCTGCCCTCGTAAATCAATGGAGCCAAAGTTTGCGAGGAGGAGGTAACATTAAAATGAAACAAACTATCAAATAAATTGGATTTGCAGAGTGGGAAGCCATTGTTTCATCCCAGAAGAAAAAGACTGTAGGTATGTGCAAAAAATGGTTGCATATGATCTTTAAGGGAAATGAGCCCTTGACTTTCCTTCAGAAATCTTCCCTAACAGTGGTTTAGCAAGGGAACAACTGAAGTTGTCAGAGTAAAATTAGTCATAAGTATATTGCATATCAGGGGAAGTCAGCACATTTGCAGACTGCAAAATGTACACTGTAAAACATGCAATCCTTAATTAATTTTAAACCCACAACCAGTGCACTGAGAGGGAAAAAGTACAGTTTTGTACCTACCATAAATGTAGATGTCCAAATAGGAATGCATCTGCAGTCCTTACAAATGGGTTGTCCTGTCGTCAGGCAGCCCTTCGGTCGGCCGGATTCCAAAGTCTGGGTCTGGCCTCGGCTGGTGTCGCACTTCACCCGATGTCATAGCTGCAGCTTTTCGGGTATAAAGGCATCAGCCGACGCCATTTTCCTCAGTGTTTCTTGCCCCAGATGCCAGTTGCCCTCTTGGATAGCTAAATTTTGGATAAATGCCAATGTTTCCAAATAATAGAGAGCAAACACAAAAAATAAGCATGTATGTACATATATACAAACAAATACACCATAATAGATCCCCCCCAGCTAGCTATTAGATGGGAAATACCCTAGGAATACCTCAGAGGGGAAGGAGGGTGGGTAATCCTGACTGCAGATGCATTCCTATTCGGACATCTACATTTATGGTAGGTACAAAACTGTACTATGTCCTTCAAGGATGCATCTGCAGTCCTTACAAATGGGTAGAATACCATAGCCAAACTAGGGGAGGAGGAAGAATAGATTATGGTGTAGTTAGGATCCCTTGCAAAACAGCAGTGGCAAACCCTGCTCGGGATCTGGAGTATAAAGGTAAGTTATAATGCTTGGCAAATGTATGCACGGAGGTCCAAGTAGCAGCCTCTATAATGTCCTTGGTAGCCACTCCTCGTAAGAAGGCTGTGGTAGTGGCTGTAGCCCTTGTAGAATGAGGCCTGATGTTCTCTGGAGTTTGCTTTCCATGGTAGGAGTAACAAAATCTGATGCAATTTCCTATCCACTTGGAGATTGTCTGTTTTGAAATTGCTTTTCCTTCCCTTCCTGTTGCATATGCTACCAGAAGCTGATCAGTTTTTCTATTGCCCTTGGTTCTGTCCAGGTAGTAGCGTAACTGTCTATGTACATCCAGAGTATGTAACAGTCTTTCCCCCCTGTTCTGTGGGTTGGGGAAGAATGTAGGTAGGTGGATAGCCTGGTTTAAAGACACTCTGGATACCACCTTAGGCATAAATGTAGGATTTGTTCTCATGGACACTCTGTCTTGATGGAAGATCAGGAAGGGTTGTACTGCCATTAAAGCCTGTAGTTCAGAAACCCTTCTTGCTGAGGTGATTGCCAGCAGGAAAGCAGTCTTCCAGGATAGGTATTGTAGTTCTGCTGTTGCTGCTGGTTCGAAAGGAGGAAGTGTCAATTTTTCTAGCACAAAGTTCAAGTCCCATGCTGGCAATGGTGGTTTCCTAGGAGGTTTTACATTTTTAATTCCTCTCAGAAACTGTCTGAGTAGAGGATGCGAGAAGACAGGGGGATCGAAGCTGTATTCTGCCGAAATAGCTGATGCATGTATCTTGATGGAGGAATAGGACAGGCCCGTATGGAAGAGCTATGCCAAGTACTCCAGGATGTTGGCTATGTTTACCATTGACACATCTTTTCCCTTTTCAGTACTCCAAATGAGAAATCTTTTCCATTTTCCTGCATAATTCCTTCTTGTTGAAGGTCTGCGGGCCTCAAGGATAATGTCTTTAACCCTTTGGGATAAATTTGGGTTAGTTGCTCTTATGTAATGTTCCAGGCAGTCAGCTGTAGAGTTTTCAGGTTTGGATGCAGGGTGTTGTAGCCGTTCTGTGTTAACAGCAATGGGATCAGGGGTAGTGTCCACATTTGTCCCCGAGACATGTTCCTTAGTAATGGGTACCAATGTTGTCTTGGCCAGTCTGGAGCTATCAGAATGATCCTTGGACGTCCCTCTTTGATTTTTAATAGCACCTTGTGCATCAAAGGAAGGGGGTGGGAATGCATATGCTGTCAGGCTTTTCCAACTGAAGGATAGAGAGTCCACCTTCCAAGCAAGTGGGTGGTACGTCCTTGTGCAGAATTTCTTGAGCTGGTGATTGAGTGGGGATGCAAATAAGTCTATTTGTGGAAGTCCCCATTTCCTTGTGATGGCCTTGAAGATGTCCGGGTGTAGCATCCATTCGTGGGCATCCGTGGTAGTTCTGCTTAATATGTCTGCTAGGATGTTTTCTTTTCCCGGTACAAAAATTGCTTGTAACTGAATGTTGTAGCTCAGAGCCATATTCCATAGGTCCAGTGCCATCCGGCATAGAGGGTATGAATGTGTGCCTCCCTGTTTGTTGATGTACCACATGACTGTGGTGTTGTCTGTCCTTATCATCAACTGCCCTTCTTGGAGGAATGGTCTGAAATTCTGGATTGCCAGTTTTACTGCCAGCATTTCCTTTAGATTTATGTGCAGGTGCAGCTGATCTTGAGTCCATAGGCCTTGTATGCACTTGTCCAGCATGTGGGCCCCCCAACCGAGGTCTGAGGCGTCCATTGTGATGGTTTGGCTTGGTTGAATGCTATAGAAGGGCAAACCTGTGTTTGTCTGACATGCCTGAGCCCACCATAGGAACTCTTGTTTCAGGCATGGGATTAGTGGTATTTTGGTTTCTAGGCTGTGTCTGTGTTGAGACCATAAATTCTTCAGGTACCACTGTAGCTTTCTCATATGCAGTCTGGCATGAGGGACCAGGATTATGCAGGATGCCATGAAGCCCAGGGCTTGTAGTAATTTTCTTGCTGTTAGTTGGTTCTGCTTTGTTAATGCCAAGAAGTAGAGAGGAAGTTGTTCTTGTTTTTCTGCAGTTAGGAATGCCATCTGTTTTGTTGTGTCCAATTCTGCACCTAAGAAGGTTATTCTTTGGGATGGTATCAGCCTTGACTTTTTTGTATTGACTGTATATCCCAGGGCTTGCAGTAAGTAAATGACTCTTTGTAAGTCTTCTACTAGTTTGTTTTTGTTGTCCGCTTGTATCAGGCAGTCATCCAGGTATGGATAAATTTGGATTCCCTGAAGCCTGCAATGAGCGATTACTGATGCCAGGCATTTCGTGAACACTCTGGGCGCAGTAGATAAGCCAAAGGGCAATGCTGAGAATTGATAATGCTCTGATCCTGCAAGAAATCTGAGGTATCTTCTGCAATTTGGTCGTATGGGGACGTGCAGGTATGCCTCCTTGAGATCTAGAGTCACCAGCCAAGACTCCTTGCCCAGCATGGGAAGAAGCTGCTGTAGGGTCAGCATTTTGAATTTTGGAACAATGATGTATGTGTTTAAAGCGGACAGGTCGAGAATAGGCCTCCATTTTTTCTCTTTTCTTGGTACCAGGAAGACTCTGGAGTAAAATCCCTTTCCTTGTTCCATAGATGGTACCTTTTCCACAGCTCTCATTCTTGCTAATTGAGCTACTTGTTTTAGAGCTTCTGTCTTTTGATTTGGTGGTAGGTTTGGCATTCCTCTTTTTCCTGGTAAAGTATGGAAATGAAACCTGTAACCTTGGTCTATAGTTTGCAAAATCCACTTGTCCCTTGTGATGCAGTGCCAGTTTTTTGAAAATAAGGCTAGCTTTCCGCCTAAGGGTGCTGCTAACTGTTCCCTGGTAGGCGGTGTCAGAGCCAAGTCACTGTGATTGTCCTGTTGCAGTGGTAGTAGTTGCGTCTGTGCCTCGCTGGTTGTTACCCTGCCACTGGCGTCCCCTGTAGGCACCACCTCTGGATTGATTTCTGCCTCTTGAATGCCTATTCCTGCCTCTCTGTGCTTTAGAGGATTCTGGAAAGGACCAATTTTTGGAAGGCCAGTTCCTGCTAAACCTTGGGGGCTGAACCTGTAAGAAATCTTTCACTGTTTGTACAGATTTTGCCTTCTCTTCCATTTTCTTCAGTACCTGCTGAGCAGGAGAACCAAATAAATTGACCTTATCCATAGGAGCATCTAATAGTTTTGCTTTAACATGATCCGGTAAGGCCTGTTCTTTCAACCATGCATGCCTTCTGATAACTGTGCCAGTCATGGCTGATCTAAAGGAAGCCTCCAGTGCATCATAGCCGCATTTTAAAGAATGGTTACTAACCTGTTGAATGTTATGCACCATTTCTAAAACATATTTATTATCTAAAGAGTCATCAGAGGACAGTTTCTTAGTTAACTGATCAAGCATAAACTCCTGATATTGGATCATATGAAACTGACAGTTCAATGCCCTAGCTGCCAGAGTAGCAGAGGTGTATACTTTTTTACCCCATCTCTCTAAGGACCTGGACTCCCTTTCAGAGGGGAGGGGATTTTTAGCCGAGGTAGATGCTACTGCTTTAGGCCCCTGGGAGATAGTCTCGGGATCTGCAAAAGGAGCCTTGTATAAATGGTGATGTGTGTCCAGGACCCTGTAGAACCTATCGGGCTTAGCAGGGGCTGGAGGTAAAGTATCAGGAGCAGTACAAGCATCATTAAATGCATCATCTACAACAGAAAGAACTGGAGGTATGGCTAAAAGGCCTATGTTGTGGTAAATGCAAAAAAGTCCTAAGCCTTTTCCTGGAGTCTGAGAAATCTTGTCCCTGCCACTGAAATTGCTCCCTCATGGCATGTAAGGTTTCCCCAAAGGAGAATTCCTCAGGTGGAGAGGCAGAAGGAATAGACTCCTCAGCATCAGAGTCTTCATATGGAGAAAAAGGAGCCTCTGGATGGTCTGGATTGTCTGAATCATCAAAGGAATCATCCGAGGACACTGGCTCAGGGGGCTCTGCTCTAGGTCTCTTTGCTGGAGGTGGTTGAGAGGCCCTGTCTGGATGAGGTTGGGATCCCCTTATTAAGGAGATGAGATCCTCTGCCAGAGAAAGCATTTGGGAACTGGAACTGGCCCTGTGAGAGGGGGGCTTAACAGGCACTGACTTAGAAGTTTTGGCTGCTTTAGCCCTGGCAAAGGCCTTTATGGACATGGCTGCAGGAGGCCTAGCAGCACCACGTGCAGGGGTTGAGACATCCAGGGGAATGGTGTCCGATAATTCCTGTGAAACCACAGCAGCAGGTTGGATTTCAGAGGCCGATTCTACCAGGTTAGAAGAGGCCTCGGTAGAAGTCATGGATTCGGCTGAAGTTAGAACCGCTTGCTCGGTTTCGGCCAAAACCGAGACACTCGCGGTTTGCTTAACCGTGGTTTCGGCCGAAACCGCGGACCGCGAGTGTCGGTCCTTTTCTTTGCATTTTTTAGCCACTTGTGAAGTCGGAGGATCCGACGGCATAATGTACGCGAAATCAGAGCCGAAAAACTGTTCAGCAAACTCCGACCGACGTCTAAGCGTCCGTCGGTTAAAAGAAGCACAGGCTAAACAAGCTGCTACGTCGTGGTCTGGGCCTAAACAAGGTAAGCAGTAAGAGTGGAAATCTTTATGAGGTATTTGTTTCCCACAAGTTAAACAGTTATTCACTTTTTCTGACATCGGCTGAGGCAAGAAAGAGTCCCCAACGGGGTACTTAGCTTTTAGAAGTCTTCGAAGTAGTATTCGGTAGTAGTAATCTCTGGATCTGACCGACCGGCACTTGCGAACAGCTTCTGCTTCGGGCGCCACGCGGCAAGAAAGACTGAGGAAAATGGCGTCGGCTGATGCCTTTATACCCGAAAAGCTGCAGCTATGACGTCGGGTGAAGTGCGACACCAGCCGAGGCCAGACCCAGACTTTGGAATCCGGCCGACCGAAGGGCTGCCTGACGACAGGACAACCCATTTGTAAGGACTGCAGATGCATCCTTGAAGGACATCTGCATGAATACACTGAGACACCCAACGGGTAAGATAAAGGCATTAACTGTACCTTATTATGGATGGTGATCTCATTTACATGAAAGATTAGTGCATCATACTAAGGATTTTTTTTCAATATTAAAATAGTGCTATTTCTCTGCGGTTTTGTGGTCATCAGTGTTGCTCTCTGTCAACTGTCACTCAATGCAGGACCACGGAAATATGTTGTTTTTATAAAATCTAAGTTTTATCTGTTTTTTGACCATATTATATGTTGGAAATGGGTGTATAGATCAGAAATGAAAAAGGGAAACAAGCAGAGGATACAACACAATGTGAAAAAAGGAATGAACAGTATGGAGGAAGGGTAGGAGCATATCTCTCAATGTTTGAGTAAACCAATATTAGATGAATCTATAAATAAATTTGGTTAGAAAGTGCCAAACTCCCTGACATAATTTACATCCTGATTATAGGAATGTTTCTTTTCAGGGAAATGGAACAAATGATTCCATGAAAAGAGAAGCACACATGAATACATTTCAAACCATGCCTTTATCACTCATATTTACTCAGCCAGAGCATTAGCAAGTTATGCCACAGAATCATTCATAGAGAAGATGTCAATATAGCACATTTCAGGAGAAAGAAACACGTGCAAGCAAGAAAAAAGAGATACATCTGAATGCATTTCAACCCTTGCTTTACCTGTGATATATTCTACAGCAGTGAGTTACCAAGGCATATCATAATCATTCATAAGAAAGGTTGCTGAAAAACACATTTCAAGGGAATGGAATCCATGACAGCAAATAAATATACCTGAATGTATATGAACCCCTGCCTTCATCAATGATGTCCTCTACAGTAGTGCATTACTATCAGTTCTGTGGCATGCCACACTAAAGACTTCTGAAAAAACACATTTCTGGGAGAGGGTTAGAACAGTGATTACAGGAAAGCTTAACACTGTAAAACAGCATACAACCATCAAGGGATTAAAGCCCTCCATCTAGTGTACTGACAATGTATACATCACTGCCTGAGTGCAGTGAGCCATGGAAGCAGTTAGACTGCATGCAATAGGTTTAACTTGGGTGGGTAGCCGAATGGTTAAGGTGTTTGCCTTACAAACACAAGGTGCAGGGTTTGAGTCTCCCAAGGGATAATTGGCTAGGCTTAAAATGGCTTGCAAGGGCAGTTAGCTTAGTACTAATCTATGAACCTATGAACCTATATCTGCACGGTGATGCATGCCAAAGACCAGCTCATATGCATTACCAGTGGAAACTTATCAGCATATGATATGGAATGTTTTGTTGACCAATACATGGTACTTCAATGTATTAATATCGCTGCCTTTCAGACTGATATTCTTTACACCAGTATATTAGCAAGTGAAGCCACAAAAGACCTCATAGTGAAGTTATCACAAAACACATGTTAGAACTGTGAGGACTAAAACTGAATATTGTAAAACAACTTGCAAGCCATGGAAACTGTTATATACACATTACATTTACTTTATTTCATATTTGCATGGTAAGTGATCAGCACGTAGCACATGATATGTATCTTCATTTTTGCCAATAGACAAGAAATGCCATTTCTCTTTATGTATAGACATCACCATTTCTCTCTGCATCCTGTCATGCAATGTATGGCCCATAGGGATAATTTTGTTGTCCCTCTTTGGGACAGTGTGTGGTATCTTCATTTATTTTTTGACAAGAAAAAGTACAACACAGAGATGACAAATTGCAGCAAGCAGAGGGTAGAATACAAGTTGATGAAATAAAGACAGAGGAGAATGGAGGCTGTTGAAGAACAATAGACATCAAAGGATATGAACTCATGCCTTTTTATATTGATATTATACATAGCAGTGCATTAGCAAGGGAAGCCACTGAAGCAATTTGAGTAAAAGGGGTCATAAACGATACATAACAGAGAAATGTAGCACATTGGTAGACTGATAGCAAGAAAACAAATAGGCTTCAAGGGACTGGAATCGAGCTTTTTGTAGTCATAGTCTTGTGCTCAATGGCAAGTATTCACGTAGCTGGCTTTGTGGGCCATTTCAAGCCTAGCCGGTTTCACTTTTTTTTGCTGGAATTAACTTATCCAATTTGGTTTGAGACTTGCCTTACCTATCCCATTATCAATAATTCTCCTAATGAGAATAACTGGGATCATACCATACATAATTTAAGAGGCCCTATTCATGAGATAAAGAATTTAAGAGCTGCCTCTATCCATTAGTAGTACGGGGGCAGTCCTGTAATAAATTTTTTGCTTACCATTCATAGATTCAAGCTGCAGTCATGTGGATGGGAAGTCAGTTCCACAGCAGCGGTATCCTTTGCAACATACACCTGTTACTCCAAACTCTTCTGATGTTGCAGAAGAGGTTTAGATCCCTAGACCAAGTACTTCTGATGCCATTTGACTTGCTGATGTGTAGTAAATCCATCAGTACTGGGTCAGATGATGCCTTGTATGCCAGACAACAGTTACTTCTTAGCAGTCTGTAGGATACTGAGTGCAGTGACAAAGCTTTGAATTGCTCCTTGTAGGGCATGTTGTTTAGGCCTTGTATTTTAGTAAGGTATTTCTGTGGTCCAGTTTCATGTGTCTGGACAGATACATGCCAAAATGGACTTTATATTCAATGATTGGCCTAATTAGGGCAGAATAAATAGGGACAATGACATCCTTAGATCTATTCACAATTCATTACAACAATGGGAGTCATATTGTCAATGGCAATGCATTAACAAGAGCCACTGAAGCTGTCAGACTAAGGGGCCATTAAAAAGACACATTAGCATATTTGCAGAGTGAATACACCATACAACCTCCCCATGGGAGTTGAACACCCAACCCAGTACATTGACATTGCAGAAATCATTTCATTAGTACACTGAAACATTTAAAATAAAAGCATTCACTTAACAAAAGAACTTATTACAACATGATAGTACTGCTGTCCTTCCCCCTCAATCAGACACACCAAAAGGTACTTATAAATGTTTAAATAGTTTTGCCTGTAGGTTTATTCATGAAGGGCCATATATTAGTTTAACACATTTAGATCGTACTACTGCTGTGACTGGTAGGTTTATTTGTAATGCATCTCATGTGGTATACATTGCTCTCTGCTCTGGTTGTATGGCATTTTATATAGATATGACCACCAGACAGCTCAGCAGACATATTAAAGAACACTGTTATGCCATTAAAACTAAAGATAGCAATAATGCTTCGTATAGGCACACTTTGGAGTGTACTATGTTTGAAAAGTTTTCTTTTGCTATTTTAAAGTATATTAGCAAATATCTGCAAGGGGGGAATACCAAAAATAGGGTTGAAAGAAGGGAAAACTTATGGCAACTAAGACTGGGTGCTGACAGTCCACCTGGACTGAATGAAAGTGTTTTTTAGAAGAAAGGAAGTTATTATAACAAGGTCTTGTTAAATTTTATTAACTGAATGATTGGTTTCTTTTAATTAAGATGAAGTGTATTTAAACAGCTTTGATTTTATTGTGAATTCATTCTGAAGAAGTTTTTAAGAAAGTGGTGATTAAACTTTTCTACGCTATTGGAGTTTGAGTTGTCCTTCTGTTGGCACAGTGTGTTTTTGGTTCTTGGTTGGTTTTTGCTACACCCAGTTCCATTTTTGTTTTATAGTTGTTTTGTGAACGGTATGCACTCCAGAGGACAACCTTTTGGATTTAACTTTACATTCTGTTATGGACAGTCAACAGCCGGTGGTATTGGCTTTTATTTCTGAATTAAACCAAATTCAGAAATCTTTGGCAGTGTTGGCTAAGAAATTCTGTAACAATGAACTTGACTCCAATTCTGGAGTCATTAATCCATCTTCATCTCCTTCCTTAACCACTGGAAGTGCACCACCAGCTTTGAACAAAGGGGTGAGTGCTCCTAATAGAATAATTCCATATAAAGATGTGGCATCAGCTTTGAAGCATGTTCCTGAGTCTTCCTCTGCTGTTATACAGCCTGCTGTTGATGGTGGCATGTTGAATAATGCTCTATCCGACCAACTGGGTGAGTTGGAGAGGGGTCTCAAAAAATATAGAGCATTAATGGTTGAGAACAAGTACTTTGACTGCTGCATTTCATCTAAAATTGTACTAAGGGACTGAGGTTTTTTAAGATAACTAATGGTGTAAACCACGATGAGCCCTTTTTTGCAGCGTTGACTGACTTGTTTTATTGAGCTGGACTTGATTTTTTGAAATTATTAATCAAGCACAATGAACAGTCGCTTGATAAACTTTGATCTAAGTTAGAGGCTTTGGACAGTAACATCACTGATGCTTTAAGTAGTCATGGTAATGGGAATTACATAAAATATGAGTTTGTGTTAGAAACTGTGGATAAATATGAGCAGGCTATTACTCAGAGAAAATCTAAAAAGATAGACCATGATACTGCAGCACATAGTAACGGTCAAGCCTTTAACTTTAGTCCTTATATCAAAGAAATTATAATGGCAATAATGGACTAAACAGATGTGCCGTGGGTTCTTACAGCTCTGCTGTAAGAAAGGGTAGTATCCCTTTAAATCACAGCAGAAATAAATCCCGGCCTAGAGCTAGGACAACGGAAGTTGTTTTACAACAGGAAGGAGGCGTTTTGAACATGTCGACTGCAGGAACAACATCGTCAGCTTCAGACCCCAATAAGTCTGTTCAAACTTTGGAGAACACTAACAGCAGTAATAATAATAACAATATTACTGGTTCAAAAAAAAAAAAAAAACGGGAGAAATGCTTCCAAAGTGGCAAGACAGAATCAGAACAGAGGCAGGAGCCGCTTTTGAAGATAAGTACTGTTTTGGACACTGAAGTAAATTCTTTAATTAAAATATTTAATTTAACTGCATACAGCTTATTGTAGAACAAGAAAGACTGTTGAGGTTTGGACTAGGTTTTATACTGAGAAAACAAGCTGACTTAGCTAATACACTGTTGAATTTAAAATTATATACAAGAAAAATGAATTTAATGTTTGTTCTTAAAGATGTTGAAGGTGTTTCTAATACCATTATTAGGAAACCTTCTGTTTTCAACCCAACAGTACATAATACTATAAAAATGTTTGAGATGTACTGTTCTAATGAGATTAGGTCTTTATTGGTTAACAAACCTGTGCATTCTTTTTTTAATTTAACAAAAGAATAAAGTCAACCACTTGCTGAGCTGACGAGCAGAACTGATTTGAGATTCATGAAGGCCAATAAGGTGGGGTGGTTTGGAGTTGGTGTACACAGAGGATTATGTTAAAGCTATGGAAACCCACTTGAGTAATTCTGAAGAATATCTTGAGGTCAGTTTTGACATAATTGATCAAAGTTATAAGTATATTAAATACACTTTATATGATTTGTTTATGAATGGTGAACTGGCTTTTGATTTATATGAATATTTTTCAGTTGAGTATCCAAAGGTAGGTGTTTTATTTGGAATTCCTAAAGTACACAAAAATGTTAAACCACAAACTGATAAATACCACCGTTGCAGGTCGCTGCACCTCTAAAAAGCTCCTAGTAATCCAGAGGTTATATTCAGGACTCCTAATAGTCCAAAAAATGTCTGTAAGAACGCCAATAAACGAAAATACCAAACAGGAATTTTATTAAGCTTAAAACCAAGCTTTTCGTCGGCGCTCTGCACCAACTTCTTCAGAAAGCAAACTAAAAACAAAGAACAATACATCTTTCCCATTATTTAAGCATCATAGCTCCACTCAAACACTCTCCCTTGTGGACACACATGAAAATTGCACATCAATGCACTTAAAAAACTTAACCACAGAAAAACATTGCACCACCATTTGTATAAGATCAATATGACCAGCCCTGAATATTTGTAATCAAACTAATGCTCTAAATTTACGCCACCAACATAGCATGTATACAATCTTAAATACCTGGTAGACACTATAAACACACAAGTGGTAAACCCAGGAAAAGTATATGTGTGTAGCGCCTGTTTTAAAAAAAAACATGTAAATAAATCAAAATGCCATTCAGATGGTAACACAACTCGATGGAAGACTACAAACCATGAGTTGATATAAAATATACAAAATACATCTATGAGTATACCTTGGGAATGTATGCTTAACATTGTTATGTTGTTATCATAACCATCTGATAATAGCAGCAATATTAGTAGCAAAAAAAAAAAAAAATAAGTTATATATTATATATTGATTGTATATTGTGTGTAGCGGCCGGTACTAGGAGCCTGACGTCCCTTACATAAAAGACTATTCTGATGAACGATCAAACTACACATCCCCCACTTAAAATAATGGACCACGATGTAACCATTGATAAAGACATTAAAAAATAAAACCAATAATAACAAAGTAGCACTAAACCATTTTAACAATCAAAAAACGAAGAAAGAAACAATCCCCATAAAATAGCTAAAAAGGTGGTCATTCCCAAGGGGATTAAATCAGTCTAAGAAGCTTCACCTAACTAGGCTTCTCAGTTTAAAAAAGCAACTAATAGAAAGCATGCTGTTTAGTCCAGGTAGGTGGTAAGCTTCCAATTTGAGTTGCCACATCAACTCCTTGCATTCAAGTCTCAGAGAATAAGGACCCCCTGTGCCTCCATCACAAAGTTGGTCAATCACCAAAAATGAAAATTCATGACCTGGGTTGTCTAGAATGTGTTTAGCCAGCGCATTGTCTACTTTCCCCTTATTGATGGCATATAAGTGCTCGTATAACCATTCTTGTAGCTTCATGTCGGTCTTGCCAACACAGAAGCCAGGGCAAACAGAACACTGGGCCAAATACACCACCCGATTGCTAGCACAACTGAATCTTCCTTGAATAAGAAACTTCTTGTCCTTAATGGAAAAGGCTGTGCTTGCTTTAACATATCTACAGTACCTGCACATGTTACACTTGTACATCCCAGATCTGGGGGAGGTACCAGATATTTTAGACTCCAAAATATTTTTGATGTTAAGGCCCCTCCTGAAAGTGACCTTAGGGTACAATGCCAGCCCAGGTACTCCTGTTGACTCAGTGGTTAATAAACACCAATTCTTCCTTATGATGGACACAATGTCAGTTGCGTCCAAGTTGTAAGTAATTATACAATTATAGTTGAAGTTGTCGGACTCACGAGCAGGACGAGATGACCCGCTGTTCAAGTTCCCCAAAATGGGGCTAAAATGACCATTGGCCCTCTTACCTTGCACTTCCAAGCTTAAATCTGTGACGAAATCTGCAGGATACCCTCTATAAACAAACATGTCAGCGATAAACCTGCACTCGTCATAAAATTTTTTATCTTCTGAAATCATGCGGGCCACTCAAACAAATTGGCCCTTCACAATAACCCTCTTTTGGTGGATTGGATGTTCACTATCGAAGTGTAGGTATGAATTTGAAAATGTCGGCTTCCAATGTATATTAGCCACGAAGTGATTCATGGTCCTATCTTTCTCAATTTCTACATCCAAATAGGCTATCTTATCACTTGCAAAATTAGATGTAAATTTCAAGAATTCGGTAGAACTATTAAAAAAAGTCATCAAGGTATTTGCATCATCTTGTGAACCATTGAGGATGATAAAAATATCGTCCAAGAACCTAGTGTATAACGACACTTTCTCTTGGACTAGGAAATTGCATAAAACGAACACCCTCTCCCAATGGGCCATTACTAAATTCACCACGTTGGCTCCGCAAGGTGATCCCATAGGAACACCAACCAATTGATGGAACCACCGGTTGTTGAATGACAAAAAGTTGCAAGTGAGAATAATATCCAATAACTCACTGACCAGTGAGATCTCTTCTGTCGGAGCATGATGGAAGCCAATTCCAATTGAATCCACTCGACTGCCACGAGGTGGGGAATAGATGAATATAGATCAACCACATCGATCGTCAAGAGGCAACTATCAGCATTGAATGGGACGGAACCCACCTTTTCTAGAAAAGCCCAAGAATCTCTCGAAATATGTGGAACACGATACACGTACTTCTTGAGAATATTGTCCACCACCTTAGCAGCTGCATAGGTTATACTCCCTCTAGCGCTAACTAGTTGCTGCATAAGTGGATCATACATATTCTTGTGTATCTTGGGGTTCCCAAACAAAACCGGTATCTTAGGTGATACAACAATGATATAATTGTATATATCCACATCAATTAAGCCATTGATGAACATCTCCTCAAAAAATGACCAGATACGGCTTATATTTACATTTAACTCATTCCTAGAGACTTCATGATAGGTATTAGAGGCCAAGATGGCCAACATCTTGTCATTATAGTCGTCCAAGTCCATAGCTACCAATCCACCTCCCTTATCAGGCTGCATCAGTCTAACCGGTGCAGACTTGAGAGCTTCCAACAGGCCCTTCTCCTCTCTGGTGACATTAAATTGGGCTGGTCGCCTTGAATTAAGGAGGTGATGGATATCAAGATCGCACAGTTGTTCGAAAACTCCAACGGTTGGTAAAAGAGGTGGGTTGAAAGTGCAAGGTATGTGAAAAAAGTTCTTGGGTTTTTGTGAATTACCCAACAATAATGTCAAATTCAACTTTCTCACAAATAATTTCAGGTCCAAAATCGACCTCCCAACACTAGCCCGACTAGAGGGTACAAAAGATAACCCTTTAGCCAAAATGTCCACCAAAGGTTGGGAAAAAGCAAACTGAGAAAAATTGTAAATTTTGAAATCTTTGCCTGTATTGTAAAGGATCTCCAATGCTTGAATAGGGGGAGAAGGAATGGCTAAACAGTCGTCCATCAATTCCTCCTCGTTTTGTATTTGTTCCTCGTCGTGCGGTTCGACGTTTGTTGGGGAGACGAGGCTTGGGCATGAAAATTTACATTGTGGGCTTCAGATGCTGGCTGGACCTGGTTAAGACCAGACCCAATGATAACCTCTCCTTCGGTTGAAGGTCTATGGTTTATTCGCATTGCCGAAGGCCCATTCTCCGCTTCACGGTGGTGCGTAGGTTGGTTGGTATCAACCAAAACTGAATCGATCCCCGTAGTTTCTCTGCTGTTCCCTAAAAAGTTCCCTTGGGATTTAGGGGGTTTGGGGTAAGCTGCCCCATCTTTGTAAGCTTTTATGTCCCTCTTTAATTTTTTAAATTTAGTTGTAGTCATCTTACAAATATGTTGGTCGATGCTGTTGAAGACTCTCTCGTATTCGTAGCGATACCTGGAAAAATGGATATCCAACTTTATTTCCTCATCCAGGCTAGAAAGGTCTATGGTTAATTGATTGATAGCTTCCTGGTAGTGGGAGCAAATCAGATTGATTAATTCGTTCCCATGTCTATCAAAAAGTGGCAAAAGGTCGAGATGGAATTTTGACCCTTCCTCCAACCCTGTGGGATATTGCCACGAGCGAAGACCCTTCGGGACAATCTTCGTACGTCGGCATCCCCCAAAATAAGAGACCTCTAGTTGTAGTTTTCTGAGCCTCAATAATTTTTGATCAAATTGGTTGAGTTTAGTGGGCAAGTCAGGAAGATCTTCAGTAAAAGTGTCTTTGTTGGTGGCATCTTCTCCATTATAAAAACAAAAGGGTCGATTCAGCCAATTATTTAAGTTCAAGTCTGTATAGTCCCTCCTCAGGGTCCCCACCTCGCCAAGTCTAGATGCAGAAGCTCCTATGTTATTTAATGGGCTCCTGTGTCCTCTCGTGTCGCCGCCATCCTGATTGTGTAGATCGTTAGAGCCGTTGGACATGACGGCTCCCAGCTCTGCTCTGGCTCCACTAGCCGGTATCATAAAGGGGGATTCAGTCGACAGTCCACTGGGGGGGGGTCGCACTACAGGATTCACAGCATCACTTTGCAAAAGTCCATCCATTCGCTGTGAAAGATGTTCAACCTTTTCCGTGAGAAGGTTTATAAGTATCGTTAAATCCCCTGGATCTGAGGTGCCACTGGCTTCCTGCGTGGCAGAAGACATGAAGACTTTCTGCACAACTCAAAAACAAAACCACAAACTGATAAATACCACCGTTGCAGGTCGCTGCACCTCTAAAAAGCTCCTAGTAATCCAGAGGTTATATTCAGGACTCCTAATAATCCAAAAAATGTCTGTAAAGAACGCCAATAAACGAAAATACCAAACAGGAATTTTTTGATCGTTCATCAGAATAGTCTTTTATGTAAGGGACGTCAGCCTCCTAGTACCGGCCGCTACACACAGTATACAATCAATATATAACTTTTTTTTTTTTTGCTACTAATATTGCTACTATTATCAGATGGTTATGATAACAACATAACAATGTTAAGCATACATTCCCAAGGTATACTCATAGATGTATTTTGTATATTTTATATCAACCCATGGTTTGTACATGAGAAATATCCTTAGCGCACAAAGAAAGTCAAGCAGGAATGACAGACAAGACACAGATACATGTATTCATTGTGAAGTACCAAACCAACAAAAATATGGGTATGATATATATGCACCCTGTAATGCTACAGTAAAACTTCTGGGATGACACATGTACTCTGCCATGACAAAAGAGGGACTGAACCCCACAGTCAACTAATAATCTCAGTGCATATCAACTTAACATGATGCGCCACTTGTCCACCTACATGAAGGGGTGACATATACAGACACAATTCTAACATTGCAAAGTCATACTATTTCCACTAAGGTATGACAGTACTGACAAATGTGGTACTGCTGTTCTACAAGTTTTACAGAATTTTAAATTGCTATGCTTACTATGCACTCCTGTGCATTTCCCTTTGCATTTCCCTTTGCCTTTCAATCTGTACAGGAGCTAGATTGATAGCAAGCAATAGCAGGTTACTTGTTTAACTAAAAGATGGCATACTTGAAGTTCTGATGTGGTGACCGTGACAATAGGAGGTGCTGCCAGCCATGCCAGGAGACGTGGGGCAGTGAATGTGTAACATATGTCAGCACAGCTAGCTGGAATTTTGTAAATAATGACATGTTATTTGTGTATCAAACTGATTTGTGCAGATGCTTGTGATGAAAATGATTTCTGAGGTTTGCTTATGTTAAATGTATCAACAGTGTTTCCTGTTGGACAGAAAAGAAATGTACATGCATTATTGTAACTGTTAAATTTATACATTATAACAGTATATACTGGGAGGGGAGAAAAGGGGTTAATCCACTTGACTTTGAAAAATGTTTTTATTGTTTTGTCTTCCAGATGCTTTAATAAAACTTAGCTAAAAGGTCTAGTGTGTATTGTAGTACACAGCTGCTAAACCCTGGCAGTTTTTAGTGATAGGGGATAGTGTGGGAAACGACCAGATGTATGTGATGTCATTCTGTAAATCAGAAATAACATTCTGATATTAGTAGGAGATTGCTCTCAGCATTCTGTATTTGGTCGTGGCTCTGACAACAAAGACCACTCACTAACATTATCTTGCCTTGCTCTATTCAGTAAGTAGGAACAGTAATTCTTTAGATTAGTCAGGAAAATATAGTGAGAATAGTTGAGCGTTGTTTTTTTTTTTTCTGTAGCGATGTGACTCTTTCCTGCTCTGTTATTTTCAATATTTCCAGTGACTGAAACTCTGGTGTTTACTTTAAATAGATATTCGGTATTTTCATGTCATTTTATTATTTATTAAATATATTTAAACTTTTCATTGTGACTGGTCTTTTTTAGAAATCATTTAAGTTTTGAGAGTACGTGCACATATTTATTTGGTGATAACTCTGGCCACTCCTGAAAGCCTGCCTGTTTGGTCAACATTGCCATTTGTATTAAGATTAACTTCATTCAGTATAATTGGATACCATTTTAAGAGCCTTATACTAATTGACTGGTGGCAATGAAACTACCTTGCAGTCTGGTCAGAAGATGGCCAGCCTTTCCTAGGTTTGTGTACGTGTGAAAATTAAATCTCAAGGAGTGTGCATGTCAGCTACAGGGACCAGGGACTGGTTTCACAGACAGGGTGCTGAACACAGCTGTGCCAGTGGACAGCCTTATTGGGGACCTGGGGTGAGACATATAGAGAAATCCAAACCCCCCCACTGACTGTGTCCCCTTGTGTGCGCTTAAGGGAAATTGTGCCTGATGCAGAGAGGTCTGCATCTGGAAATACTGAGTGCATCCATTTGTATTCCAAGTGAAAGTCCCTCTCCAGTGTCAGTGGTGAGGGCTAATGATCCTTGATTACTGGCCCAGAGTGGGGATGTCACAGTGACTATGCCCTAACTTCTGCTTCCCATTCGCCAGTAAGGTCCGGCTGTCATTGATTCAAGTCAATATAGTGATGAACGCACTGGGTGACAGCCTTCACTAAGCTGTACCATGTTTCAACCTTAAATGGTGATCTGGTATTCTGCAAAAGCCTTTACTTGCAATTCTTATAGATAGACAATATCCAGAAAAGTCTTGGACCCATCCTCACACCACCTCTCTTCTTCAAAATTAGCACTACCCTCACATTCTCCAGCCATAACTGTCTCACTTTCAATGATCTCCAGTAAAATGATAGGGACCTGTCAACCAAAAGAGTTCTAGTGTGTCAGCCTTACAGCAAAGATGGCCAATTTTGTTTGTGCAATGACTGGGAAAAGGATAAAAATATTGGTATTGTATTACTGTTTGCAATTGCACTTTAAGGTATGAAACGTGGCAGTCCTCCATCCCTGTTGTGAGAAAAAAGTCACAACAATTACTCAATTTTCAGATAGCTGATTTATGGGATGACTATTCAGTCACCTCTCTAAATGTGGAGTTTTCACACATGCACAGAGGTAGCAGCAGGGACTCAGTCATTTATTTATTTATTTTTATTTATTTATTTATACTTGTTGACCGGGAGTGTCCGACTGGACGTAGGTCCATTTTCAGCGGAGGCCCGGGGAGAAAAGCTCCACAGTTAAAATAAACAGACAGTAGTTACATTGGATTACATAGTGATTAACAATTTACATAGCAATTACTTACAACATATTTACAGATGAAGAAAGTACAGTTTTGTACCTACCATAAATGTAGATGTTCGAGTGCTTATACAGCTGCAGTAATCACATATGGGTTCTCTGCCGTCAGGCGGGTCCTCAGTCGGCCGAATTCCAAAGTCTTGGTCTGGCGTTGGTTGTTGTCGCCTTCTTCCCTGACGTCAGTGCGACAGGGGTATATAAGTCACAGCCGACGCCATATTCTTCAGTCTTTCTTGCCCCAGATGTCAGGTGCCCCCCAAAAGGAAGGCAATACATAAATTATAAGGCTATATGCCTATATATATATATATATATATATATATATATATATATATATATATTTATATGTACATTCCATCAATGCAAAGTTATCAAAAAAGAGAAGTTGCAAGCAAATACACCATAGGAGGATAACCCAAAATAGTATGTATGAGGAGGAGTTAGCCACTAATCCTGTACCTAGAGGGGATGGAGGGAGGGAAACCTGTACTGCAGCTGTATAAGCACTCGAACATCTACATTTATGGTAGGTAAAAAACTGTACTATGTTCATCGTGCATACAGCTGCAGTAATCACATATGGGTAGAATCCCAAAGGTACGCACAGGGTGGTAGGCACTGGGTGGAACTGGGTTGAGCCAGAATGCCCTGCAACACAGCAGTGGCAAAGCCTGCTCTAGTTTTGGAATATAAAGGCAGGTGGTAGTCTTGTGAAGGTATGTACAGAACTCCAAGTGGCTGCCTCCAAAATATCTTTGGTAGGAACTCCTCTGAGGAAGGCTGTAGAGGTAGCTGTGGCCCTGGTGGAGTGCGGTCTGATGCCTACAGGGACAGGTTTCCCATGGAAGGAATAACAGAATCATATGCAATGGCCTATCCATTTTGAAATTGTCTGTTTGGTAACAGGCTTTCCTTGAGCTCCTACAGCATAGGACACAAAAAGTTGTTCAGATTTCCTGAAAGGCTTTGTTCTGTCCAAATAATAACAAAGCTGTCTATGGATGTCTAAGGAATGTAGCAACCTCTCCCCTTTGTTTAGAGGGTTGGGGTAGAAGGGAGGTAAGTGAATGGCTTGATTTAAAGCTACCCTGGATACCACTTTAGGCATGAATGACGGGTTGGTTCGAAGGGAGACCCTGTCCTGATGGAAGATGAGGAAGGGCTGTACAGCCATGAGGGCTTGTAGTTCTGAAACCCTACGAGCTGAGGTAATGGCCAGAAGGAAAGCTGTTTTCCAGGACAAATATTGCAAATCTGTTGAGGAAGCTGGCTCAAAGGGAGGTAATGTTAATTTTTCTAGAATGTAATTAAGATCCCAGGCTGGCACTGGTTGTTTCCTTGGGGGTCTTATATTCTTAGCCCCTCTGAGGAATTGTCTTAAAAGTGGGTGAGAGAATAAAGGTGGATCCGTGTTAAATTCTGCAGAAATGGCTGAGGCATGGATTTTTATGGAGGAAAATGAAAGCCCACTGTTCAGCAGCTCAGCTATATACTGTAATACCTGAGGCAAATTCAGTTTTCTAGGGTCCTGGCCTTTTTTCTCATTCCAAGAGCAAAACCGTTTCCATTTTGTGGAGTAAGTCTTCCTAGTAGATGGTCTTCTGGCCTCCAGAATGACATCCTGCACCTCTTTGGTGAGTAGGGTCTGTTGAGTTGTTAAGGGATTTTTCCATGCAGCAAGATTGAGTGTCTTCAGCTGACCGTGAAGAGTTTTGTAGCTGTGCTGAGTCAGCAGAAGAGGCATTAGAGGTAGTGGCCAGGGAGGAGTATGTGTTATGCTCCTTAGGAGTGGATACCAGTGTTGTCTTGGCCAGTCTGGAGCAATCAGTATCATCTTCGGCCTGTCTGCTCTTGCTTTCAAGAGTATCTTGGGTAGAAGGGGCAGAGGTGGGAAAGCGTACACTGTCCATCCTGTCCAACTGAATGAAAGGGCGTCCACTCTCCAGGTCTTTGGGTGAAAGGTCCTTGAACAAAACTTTTCCAGTTGATGATTCCTGTGGAAGGCGAAGAAATCTATGTCTGGCCTTCCCCACTCTTGGATTATCCTTGTAAACACCTGTGGATGCAACTTCCATTCGTGTGGGTCTGTCATATTTCTGCTTAGATTGTCTGCCAACGTGTTTTCCAAACCTGGCAAGTACTGTGCTTGAAGTTCGATGTGCCATTCCAGAGCCAAGTTCCAAAGTGTCATGGCTAGTCTGCACAGGGGGTATGAATGAGTTCCTCCTTGTTTGTTTATGTACCACATTACTGTGGTGTTGTCTGTTCTTATAAGCAATTGTCCTGGATGCAAGAGGTCCTTCAAAGCTGTAATTGCATTTATTACTGCTAGCATTTCTTTTTGATTGATATGAAGGTGCTTTTCCTTTTTGGACCATTTGCCCTGAATGCACCTGTCTGTCATGTGTGCCCCCCAGGCGTAATCTGAGGCGTCTGTTGTGATGACTTGATTTGCTTGAGGCTTGCAGAAAGGGAGGCCTTTGTTTGTTTGGCATGCTTTGGCCCACCATAGAAATTCCTTTTGTAAACATGGAATTATTGGTATTATTGTTTCCAAGCTGTGGCTGTGTTGAGACCATAGGTTTTTTAGGTACCACTGAAGTTTCCTCATATGCAACTTTGCACATGGGATTAAAAGGATGCAAGATGCCATGAAGCCCAGAGCCTGCAGGATTTTCCTTGCAGTAAGCCTGGTACAATTTGCTAGTGTTTTGAAGTACTGAGTTAGTTGCCCTTGTTTTTTCTGGCGTAAGGTAGGCCATCTGGGTGTTTGTGTCCAAGTTGGCACCCAGGAAAGTTATTTTCTGAGTTGGTGTTAGTCTGGATTTCTCTTTGTTGATTGTGTATCTAAGAGAATTCAGTAAACGTGTTGCATAGGCCAGATGTTCCAGTAGTGTGTGCTTGCTGTCCGCTTGGATCAGGCAGTCGTCCAAATAAGGGTAAATTTGTATCCCTTGTAGTCTGCAGTATGCAATTACTGATTCCAGGCATTTCGTGAATACTCTGGGCGCAGTAGATAAGCCAAAGGGCAATGCAGAGAATTGATAGTGGATTGAACCTGCAAGAAATCTGAGGTATCTTCTGCAACTTTGTCTGATTGGGACATGCAGGTATGCCTCCTTGAGGTCCAATGCTACCAGCCAAAACTCCTTGCCCAGCATGGGAAGAAGCTGCTGTAATGTGAGCATCTTGAATTTTGGTACTAGTAGAAATGTATTTAGGATGGATAAGTCCAAAATGGGTCTCCAGTCGGTTCCTTTTCTTGGCACCAGGAATAGTCTGGAATAAAAACCTTGACCTTGTTCGTGAGTAGGAACCTCTTGAATGGCTTTCATTTCCATGAGTTTTGTAATTTGTATTTGTGCCTCTGCCCTTTGATTGTGTGGCAGGTTTGGCATGCCTCTCATTTTTGGAAGAGTGTGAAAATGAAATCTGTAACCTCGGTTTATAATATCCAGGATCCATTTGTCTGTTGTGATAATATGCCAATTTCTTGTAAATAGTGCCAGCTTTCCTCCCAGGGGAGCTGCCAGCTGGGAGATGCTGGGCTGAAAAAGAAGGAAGTCATTCGGTTTGCTTTCTGTATTGTTGTGCATTGTCTTCGCCACCTCTTGGGGCTGGAGTTTGCCATTGTCTGCCTCTATATGATCCTTGAGACTGTCCTCTGCCCCTAGAACGCCTGTATCTACCTCTTTGGGGCTTGTCAGTGGCTGGAAAGGACCAGTTTTTTGATGGCCAATTTCTGCTAAAACATGGTGGTTGTACCTGTAGAAAGGCCTTGACAGTTTGCATAGATTTAGCTTTTTCTTCCATTTTTCGTAATATCTCCTTAGCATTAGTGCCAAATAACACATCCTTCTGTAAGGGAGCATCTAGCAGTTTAGCTTTAACATGATCAGGCAAGCTTTGTTCCCTAAGCCAGGCATGTCTACGAATAACTCATCCTGTAATAGCAGCTCTACTTGAGGCCTCTAAGGCATCATAGCCACATTGCAAGGTGTGTTTACCCACTTGTTCTGCACTATGCATCATATCCTGCAATTCCTTCAAATCTGGTTGTTCAGGCTGAGACATTTTGTTTCTTAATTGTGATAACAGAAACTGCTGATATTTAAGCATATGGAACTGACAATTTAAGGCTCTCATGGCTAGGGTGGCCGAGGTGTATACCTTTTTACCCCACCTTTCTAAGGATCTAGATTCTCTTTCGGAAGGAAGTGGATTCTTGGCAGTAGAGGCCTTCATTCCCTTGGGGCCTTGAGAAATGGTTTCAGGGTCAGCATTATGGCTTTTGAAAAGAAATTGGTGAGAATTAGGAACTCTGTAGTACCTATCCAGTTTGACTGGGGCAGGAGGCAGGGAATCCAGACTAAGGCAAGCCTCCGAGTAAACATCATCAAGTATGTCCAGGACCGGAGGTATAGCCAGAGGTCTGTGTTGAGGTAACAATAGAAATTCCCTAAGTCTTTTCTTGGAATCAGAAAAGTCTTGGCCTTCCCAATGGAAGTGCTCCCTCAAGGTGTGCAAGGTTTCCCCAAAGGAGAAATCCTCTGGGGGAGATACAGAAGGAATGGATTGTTCTGCATCCAAATCTTCATAAGGGGAGTACGAGTGTTCCTCTACATCAGAATGTTCTGAGACAATGGAGTCCTGTTCAGAGGAGGGGGAATCTTCTTCTACGCTAGGTCTCTTGTCTGGAGGGGGCTGGGAGCCCCTGATAAGTGTAATTAAATCCTCAGCCATTTTAAGCATCTGCTTTTTAGGCATGGGGCCTGAGGATGGGCCTTGTGCAACAGGCCTCTTGGGATGCATGGCTGATTTGGACTTAGTAAAGGCCTTAATGGAAAAGGAAGAAGAGGGCCTAAGTACACCCTGGGTGGAAGTGGACTTATCCCCGGTAGGAGTTTCAACACTAACAGTGGCTTCGGAGGTTGTAGTCTGAGTAAGGGCCGAGGTACCTGCGGTCTCGGGTACAGAAGACACCACCAAGGAAGTGTCGTCGGTAGTCAGGGACTGCATAGGCGTCTCGCTGAGAACCGGACCACGTGTAGCCGGTTTTGGCGTGGTGTCGGTGGAGACCGCGGACCTCGTGTGTCGGTCTTTGTCCTTGCGTTTTTTTGGACAAAACGGTAGTCGGAGTATCCGACAACATTTTACAATCAAAGGCTTTACCAAAATAATGTTAGGCAAACTCCGCCCGACGCTTAATAGTGCGTTTATTGAAAGTCGCACAAAAGCGACAGCCCGAGACGTCGTGGCCTGGGCCTAAACAAGGTACTCAGAGGGAATGGAAATCCTTATGCGGTATTTGCTTCCCACAAGAAATACAATTGTTAACTTTGTCTGACATCGGTCTGAGGCAAGAAAAATTTCCCCAACGGGGTACTTAGCTTTAAAGAAGACCGGTTTCCAATTTTTCGTAAATTCAGGAGCTGGCCGACCGGCACTTGCGAACTGCTTCTGCTTCGGGCACCGCGTGGCAAAAAAGACTGAAGAATATGGTGTCGGCTGTGACTTATATACCCCTGTCGCACTGACGTCAGGGAAGAAGGCGACAACAACCGACGCCGGACCAAGACTTTGGAATTCGGCCGACCGAGGACCCGCCTGACAGCAGAGAACCCATATGTGATTACTGCAGCTGTATGCACGATGAACATCATAGTACATCAGTAGACAACTAGAATCTTTATCTGTGAAGTACATAACAGACATTAACAAATGTTACAAGAAGAAGTTCCTGCTGTATAATAAATACTGGCTTATGAGCATCTGAGCTTGCTATAATCAAAGTAGTTAGTGGAATGGAAAGAAAGGTAGTGGTTGGATTGGGAGGGTGATATTAGAGTGGGAGTTGCAAGGGCATAGCCAGCATGTTTTTAGGTGCGCTTTTAGTAAAGTTTTGAAGTGGGTGCATGATGGTATGGGGGTAATTGTGGGTGGGAGTGAGTTCCATAATTTGGCTATGGTGCAAGTGACTAGTGCTTCACCAGCAGAGTTATTGGCTTTAGTGATCTGCAAGTGATTTTTGTTGCTGGATCTTAGTGGTCTGGTGGTGCGATAGGGTTGGAGTAGATTCTGGAGGGATGGGACATTTAGTGGATGATTTACTAGTTTGTGGGCGAGTGAGAGTTAATACCATTGAAGGAGGTGAGGGAGTTCAAGCCAGCCCAGTTCTACAAGTGAGAGACAGTGGTGACTACGGTAGGATGCCCCTGTGGCGAATTTGATGATTTTGTTTTAGCAGGTCTTATGCACAGCATCAGATAGTAATCTTCACAATGTTTATAAGCAGGTTTGCTCATTGTGCAAACTGAGGGATTCAAAACAATAAGATGATCACTGCTTAGCATAATCATCATATCATGTTGATTCATTCCTCAGGCCATAAGTGTGATGAGTAGAACAAAGCCTCAATGAGCTGTGGATGAAAATTTCTTTAAGAGGGCATTTGAATCCTGCAAGCTGATTTTGTGAAGTTTTTATGTTTTAAACATAGCATATATAACATAACTGCTACTTAATTATTTCAGTTCTAGAATGTCACTTTGTCAGTACTTCTTAGCATATATAACATAACTGCTACTTAATTAATTCAGTTCTAGAATGTCACTTTGTCAGTACTTCTTAAGACATGTTGAGCAAAATTGTTTTGGCAAGTACATTTCAAGTGTACTGCAAGTAACAGAGAGCTGTTAAGGCTGATGGTAGACACCCTCCGGGCACACATTCTGTGTAACTATCATTATTATTTTACTGCTGTATGCTTTGCAGATTATGTAGTTAGACACAGAATATCATTTACATTGTTGTATTGATCGAAGTTTTTCATTTCCACAAAACAATTACAGGAGTGAAAGAAGTAATGGGGGTCAGTACACATACCACGCCTGATATTTCCTTAAAGCTTGTGAGCAGACATGCATAACTGTCAGGCAAATATTGAGCATGATATATGGCTTAGATGGACAGAAGCATTGTACAGATTTTTATGGCCATATGAGAACAATGTCCTTAATTCCCATATTTTCCATTCCAACAGAGCAATGCCTAAAAAGGAACTAAAATACTGTGGGATCTGAAAGCCCATCCACATGCATCCATAAGCCCAAATTTACTGATGTGGAAAACTAGTTGGTACTACAGGCCCACTGTCTCCATGGCCAGTGCTGTTGACAAGCCATTCTGTGACTAAGCTTGGGCTGGTATGGTCACAGATGTAAATGTGGTGAGTGGTCATGATTGCAGCTATGACAAGGTCCACCACCTGGCCATGGATATGATCCATTCTGCCACCAGCCAGCTTTTTTCAGTGTACTATCAAAATGTTGAAAATCAAAACCATTTTCCACTTTTTGATCAAATTCATTATTCAAATTTGGTAATGCAGAATTACCAAAATGTCAGAAATGGTAAGCATGGAATCAACATTTCGAATACTGGAAGTTCCAATGTCGAACTTCTGTGCTATCAGTAACATTTGTTCAGGAGGCCGCCTCCCTGCACCCCCATCCCCCCACCCCGTGCATGTTATATATTCCAACTCCGAGATCGCACTGCAGTGAGGAAAGGGGTAAATTTCCAGATCCCCACTGTAGCACAATCTGTTATCAGAACATCGATCCCATATTAGCGAATGCACATAACCATTCGCTAATGAGGATTCAAACATTTCTGGATTGGCATTATGGGAACTGGAATATACACTTTCGGCCATCCCAGTTTCGTGTAAGTGCCACTCCACATTTTGATAGCAAACCCTTTTATCAATACTGTTACTTTTCTACTGCTATTAGGTACGCAAGAATGTTATACAAAACTGTTGGTAGCAATCTGTCACTGATGATGGTTCATGTAGAAAGGATTATAGTAAAAGCTGCCATCAGTTTCCTGAAACCATGATGATTTTTGGCAAGCGAGAGTAGGTAGGTAAAAAATAGTATGTTTATTCATACAACTGGAATGAAGCATCCATTTTATATGTTTTTATATTTATCTTACTCTATTAACATTGGGTAAGTAACTTTGCAGGTGATATAAAGGTTGGGGCCAGTTGCAAACTTGAACGAACAACATATTTTGCATGGTTTTCTGGCTACATTTGGAACTTTGGACTAGAAGGAATAATATGGAGTTCAAATCAAATGAAACCAAAGTAATGGGGGCTAATAACCCCTGCTACTCTTGCTTGCTAAACAAGTTTCTGGGAGTAGTGGATAGTATTTGAACTTTGGGGGGGGGTGATGTTTGATAATGAGCAAATACCTGAGGCACATTTATTAGCCTATTATTATTATTATTATTATTATTTATTTTATAAGAAAATGTTATTGGATTATTGGGAACTGTTTAAGCTCCTTTTCTAGTTAGGATGAGAATGCGTTGATCCCTCTTTATAAATTGGCGGTAAGGCACATCATAGAATACTATGCATCTGTCTGTTCCTACAGTGCTTCCCAAATAAGGAGACTGGCGAGTGAATTCAAAAGCATTATAAACTGCAGAGTTTTAAGAAAAACTAGTTATAGATTAAAGCTAGAGGAACTGTTTCTGTATACGACAAATTACAGCTGAATGAGACATAACTTAATATTGATATGCAGAACACAATTCATTTTGACATCACTTTATTTTACAAAACATACACGGCTGTATAAGCTTCATATACATGTGGCTGCTGCCACCCATATACTACAATACCTACGGTTAGGTCTGGCTTTATAGACTGTTGTTTATGTAAGAAGAACCTGTTGGACTACTGGTGTTATATACATCTTTATTTTGCAGCCACTACATAATAATAATATTCAAGGTTTGCACATGTTGCATGGTGAAGCTTTTCCTTTATTTCACTAAATGGTTTCATGCATTTTTTCCAGTTGGCTACATAATGAGGATTTAGATATCAAGCTACCATTTAATACTGAAGATATAGCATATGATTCACATCATCAGGAGGGAAATCCTATCCCACCATCTTTCCATTCCCTTACATGATGTCCCAAAGCTATTTGAGGTTTGTTGGGGTTCCATAAGAACTTCAAATAAATGTCAATAAATTATGTAATTAGTTCTGGGACTAAAGAAGTTGATCCTTAGGTGGTAAATTTGAATGCATGACACTTCAAATATTTTTGCTTTGATTTAAAAGGTATTTCTGTGAAATAGTCTTCCAAATATTTTGACTAAATTAGTTGTCTTTCCGTTAAATAGTGATATATCTGAACAAACACACAGACAAATATCTCCCTTTCTCTATCACTGTATGTACATCTTGTGCATGTGGGTGTGTGTGTGTCAGTGTCCCTATCAGATGCTCAAGTTGTCGAGATGATATGATCGAGTTTCTGAAAAACTCAAAGGTTTTAAATGGAGATCATGGCTCCACTGCAGTGCAATCTTGAATATATATATATATATATATATATATATAGATATATATATAGATATATATATATAGATATATATATATAGATATATATATAGATATATATAGATATATATATATAGATATATATAGATATATATATATATATATATATATATATATATATATATAATACGCAGGGGGTGAGGGGGGTGCACGGGTCTTGTCCCCCTGCAAGAAAAGTAGAAAAAAGGTAGATTTTTGTTTTTGGACACAATCATATCGTCTTGACAACATGAATTTCGAGTTTCTGAAGACTCAAGCTTCTGATATAGACCCATGTGTGTGTGTGTGTGTGTGTGTGTGTGTGTGTGTGTGTGTGTGTGTGTGTATCTCTCCCTCTCTGTCTCTATTTTTATCTCCACAGATTTTTTTACATTTTCAGGTTTTAGAAACTTGAACATATGGTCCCAACATACAGATGTCATATATATCTGTATATATCAACATATATACACATGGCAGCATAACAAGCATGGCAACCTCACCCATACAGAGGGGGAAGTTGTCTGAGGGCTGCATTCCAGCAAGGTGAAATATCTGAGAGACTGCTGCTGGGTAAGTACAGAAACACAGCTGGGATGTAAGTTAAGGCCATCCCTGTCAACATTATCCATGATGACAACATGTGTTCACTCCCCACAACAGGTGACTGTGGTTATCCACTCGAGCCCTGACTAATGACCCCATACAGTCAACCATCAAACCTTGCAGAGGAGGCCTGCAATAGAGAACACTTAGCAGCAAGAAATACCATACAGCGTGTCTTTGATGTATGGAGAGCTAGGCTCTGATGTCTGGACACTTCTGGGGTGCACTGCAATTTATACCTGAAAAGGCAGAACAGATTACTGTCTATGCCATACTACACAATATGCTAACAGCGCATTGCAGTTTTCCAGCTGCAGGTGTGGGTGAGCTACCCCAAGAACCCCAGATGATTGAAGATGACTTTCTGCACTTAAGCAGGGCATGGGGTAGAAGAAATAGGTGTGGGCAACAGAGGGTGTGACCACAGCTTCAGTCTCCGGCAACACGGCAGCATCTGACACAAAACTTTGAGTCTCTTTGCTAGTTATGTTATAAAATTTTTACATTTTTGTCGGATTAATAATTGTTTATGTTTACCACCAAATCCAGGGTACAGCCATAGGGGCTCCTTTTGCCCCCAAGTATGCTAATTTGATTATGGACTCATTTCAAAATGAATATTTGTACAGACATGATTTTTACACAAGTATGTTGTTTATTATTTTAGGTATATTGATAATTGTTATTTGTTTGTAATGGTGGAGGTAATGAGGTTAATAATTTTGTTCAAGATTTGCAAAATAATAGATTTAATTTTGTTTTTGATAGCCTACAGATAGGGAGGAAGTCTCCTCTTTGGAATTAAGTTGCAAGGCTTGAGTAATGGAAAAATATGGACCTCTATGTATAGAAAATTTACTGATAGTGGGCAATATTTGTATGGGGGGAGTTGACTTCCCCCCTTTTGATTTCATCTTTGCCGTACAGTGAATTTCGACGTATGTGTAGGTTACGTAATAATGACATAGACTTCTATGAAGAAGCTAGGAAGACAGTTGATATGTTTATATGTTTATAATTATGGGTTATAAAAGTGAAGAGGTCCTGGGATATTTTAGGAGAGTTCTTGAGAAGCAGAGATGTATTTATGGTAACACTGAACAGCCTATTAGTGATGTTTATCACTTGGACAGATCGATTCCCCCCTTTCAGAGTAATGAATGAGTTTCTGGTGTACAGGTTTTTACTAAGCATGTTTCTTCTTCTTTGTTTAGAATTGGGGATAATAAAATGAATGGTAATAGGAATAAAAAGAAAAATGTGTATTTTGTTACCACTTATACTATTTTTAGTCAGAAGGTGATTGACTTACTTAATACTTAAGTATTACTGGCAATTTTTGATGAGAAATCATAAACCTTTCAGTACACTAAATAATGTTCCTTTATTTCTTTTAAACTGTGTCATAGTTTGAAGGACATATTGATTCATAGCAAATTTGTTTTTCCTGTTGCTCAACTTCCTATATGCCATTATTTGATGAAGGGTACCTTCATGCTGCGATGGTGCAGCAGTAGCGTTGTTGCCTCACAGCAAGAGGTTCTCCCGTTCGATTCTTGGCTGGAGTGCGGGGAGTGCCTTCTGTGTGGAGTCTACATGTCCTCCCTGCGGTTGGGTGGGCATTCGAAAGACATGCGTAAATGGGTGTGCCTTCGTTGAAGGTTGAACATCGAGCTGGTACCTTGGCGTTCATCAAAATCTACTGCCAATCATTAGCAGACCAAAGTTCCACTGTGGCAACCCCTAACCGGGAAAAGCGGAAAGACAACAACAACCTTTCCATTTGGAAAATGTTCTATTTGTCAATTTATACTTCCCTCTTTTTCATGAATTAATAATGTAAAATTCAATCCGGTAAACAGATTTACATATACTACTGAGGGTATTGTTTATGCCCTTAAATGTCAATGTACTATGTTTTACATAGGGGAAAGTAAAAGAGCTTTTAAACTGAGGTTTCAAGAACATATTAGGGACATTAAAAAACAGCATTTAGAAAGCCCCTTAGCCATGCACTTTATACAGAAGCATGAAGGTGATTTTTATTTACTACACAGTACTATCCTGGAGCAAGTGAATGTGAATCTTAGTGAGAATGTTTTACTTAAAGACAGGCCCCCGGATTCATGAAGCTCGGCGCAAGTTCGGCATAAGTCTTGTGCCGGCCGTGTGGCGTAGATGTGAAGTAGACGCACCATATGCATATTAATGAAGGCGCACAGCTGCAACAGCCACGTGCATAGGAAACGTGTGCGAGTGCAAGGGGCGTATCAAAGTTGCGCAGGGAGGCGTGTCAATGTCGGCTTTCGATGAGCAACCTAAACTGCTGAATATTATATTCCACCAGCAATAGTAATTGTACCTATCAGTGTCCGCGGAGACTGAAACGTATGCAAAGCAGAGTCCCTGCGAACAGAAAATGAAGAGTCAAACACAAATGCACGGTAGGGAATAACGGGTCCCTACCCATGAGCAAATGACAGGAAAACCGTGTGCCTGTAGTCCAACGTAGTGTTGATAGCTATACCATGTGGAAGTGAAACGTATCAGATGTTAGCGCGCCGCCAGTAGGTACGTCCAGTCCAACGGAGAGGGTCACCATCCGACCCATAATTTGAGGGAGGGAACATAGCTGTGCAGATGTGTCCATAACAAAATACACGAGGAGAAATGTAGATATAGGTAGTGACCGTATGTCTGAATCATATCCCACAAGCCATGTAACAGTCACATACAAAAGGTATGTCCATATTTCACATACCAAAAGTGATAGGAAATAGCATACGCATGTAAACGAAACAGAAGGAGCATATAAACGAGCCATAACAACACGGACACATGTAGGCCGAAAGGAACAGTATGATCCGTACCGTCGACCAAGATTACCACCTGTCCCACTTTGCGAGTGACAGTCCCTCTGTGGGCAGATGTGTCCTGACAGAAACATGTAAAACTGGCAAATGTCCAGAGAATATAGGACATAATTCCTCCATAGACGTCATGCAATAGTTGCAGTAAACATATTTCACTGGACGTATAATACAATAAGATACCGAAATGCTACAAGAATAAGCTTAGATATAGGCAAGAATTGTAAGTTCTATCTGCCGAACTGACCTTGGGTATGTGTCGGCCTGTAAAATATGCTGTGTTCACCGCAACTGTCACAGTAGGGTTGCCACCCTTACAAATGGTCAAAGTGGGACATGTTTGGTACAGACATCAGACTGTACAGGCCGACACATACCCACGGCCAGTACAAAGGACTGAACATAACTGTTTTGCCTACTGAAAAGCGTATTCCTGTAGCATTTTAGTTGCTTATTCTGTTTCTCATAACAGTCAGGTATTGCAGATACAGAATTAACTGTTTAATGCAACTATCACATAAAATATAAGAAATATGTGTGTCCTAAAATCTCAGGACATTTGCCATGTTGACAATTACATGTCAGGACACAACTGCCCAAAGAGGGACTGCCCCTCACAAAGTGGGACAGGTGGTAACCCTATGTCACACTGTGGCCAATTGAAAAGGTGGAAACACAACCATTGACTGTGGGGAGGCAATGTCCACAACGGTCGGACATGTGTAAGGAATAGCTTGGACATAGGAAAAGGTACCATCCTATCAATGAGTAGAACAGGCTGGCAAAATCCGGAAGTCAGCTGTATAATCCGAACGTGTATGTGACACAGTCGAACAGGTAGTACCCGGATACACCAACCAAGTAATGAAAGTGAAGTAAGGGCATGTACCTATGCGCGTGAGGTATACTATATGGAAAGCAAACATGGCAGGGTAGTCCACACAACCATAAAGGTACCCGACACATGTAGGGTAGTCAATGTGTAACTCTGGCCGTGTCATGGGCCAACAACCAAAGTAGTGCTCTATGGGGTGTGAGTAATTCGCATGTGAGGGGTGTGTGTTTAATGGTAAATTCCTCAAAGGCGATACATGTGTCGTATGCAGAAAAGGTGAACCGAAGGTGTATGAGGGGGCAGTGGGTGAAGTGGAAAGAAGCACAACCTCATGTAGAAACAGCTGCAAGACAAGCAGACAGGCCATAGTGTAGAACACAATCTCACAAACATATGAATATGGAAATATGCGAGACAAATGTATAGATACGGCACCGTCACATACCCACAGATGGGTCTTGATGGAACTGGCCATAACAAACGCAACACACCTGGATGCATAATAGCCTACCCAGCATACCCTCCACAACACACAACCTGCCACCATACCAGAACGTCCACCAAATTCAGCCGTACTTGGTCCACTGGTTTGTTGCAGAAACAGCTACACACAGTGACCCCTACGCATATGTAGTAGGTATTGTCACCCTAGGCAGTGTCACGATTGCAAACCATGTATCCCCTGCAGGTAAAACCCCCTGCACATTTTCGTGCATCCACAAAAATCTTCATTATCTAACATGTTTTCATTTTGACCAATGTTTGGGATATCCCTCACGGGATGACCAACTTGTGTAAATAGTAGAATGGGTATGACGACATGATGTCCAATCCAGTAGATATCTGGACACAAGTCAGAACGTGCAGTGGCGGTCCATGACACTGTCCAGCCCTAAGTGGGCATGCATAACCTACCACCCAGGATAAAATACCTTCCCGTGACACACATGTCCAGACACGAATAGGCGGGAGAATATAATGCACACATTTGCAAAGTGGAAAATGGCATGAGGGCGAGGAAGACACTACGTAAACAGGTCAACCCTGATCATGTGTGAGGGACACTGACTGTGTGCAGTCGTGACTGACCATACCTGTCAACCTGTGTGAGCAAGATATCTGGACAGAGCCATGAATATAAGTGAGACAAAGGTCCAAAATCAGGGACAATCTGTAAACATATCTCTTAGAAACATAGAATTTGATAGAATAACAGTTTGCACATTGGCATTAATGTCTGGAGTATGAAGTCTGAAACCCAAATGTCTGTCAGCACGTTCCGACTGCAGTCTTTAATGCTGAGCCACTGCTGTGCCAGAACACAACAGCGTATTACAGAGGTCTGTGCCATACCACTCAACTGTCCAGATATTCGCAGAATGACTAGGGTCACCACCTGTCCCACTTTGCGAGTAACACTCCCTCTGTAGGCAGTTGTGTCTTGTGAAATAAATCAACACATAGCAAATGTCACAAGAGTTTATTCCCTAATTTACTTTAATAGTCGCATAAAACGGTTATTATATATGAATCCTCAATATGTTATGTGAAGTAGCATAAACAATTCAAATGTTACTAGAATAAGCTATTATATGTACAAAAAAGGTTTAAGTTCAGTACTATGCATGGCTGTAGGTATGACTTGTCCTGGAAAATATGACATCTCTACAGAACATGTCCCACTTTGGGCAGTCGAAAAGGTGGCAACCCTAAGAATGACCACAGGTTCGACCCATAGTGTTGGTGTGTGCCTCCGACAATCTGCACCAGTGTGGTAAATAGCTGGGGATTGACGTCACTAAATAATGAGAAATATCCTGAGTATAAGACTCCACAACCTGCACAACAGTCATGCTAATGCAAAACCTAGCATCCTATCAACGTTCTAAGCTTGTAAGAGCAATCGTTAAAATGTGTCCCTAACTGTCCCACCATCGTGTAGGTTTTGCGCAGGTTCGGTGCTCTAAGAGTTGAGAGGTATCTTCTGTACAAATTTACAGGAACAGCCCTCACACTTGTGTAATGTACAAGTGCATACCTGTAGTCACTTCATGTCCAAAAATAATAATCCCCATATGACTGTATACAGGTAATAGTCAAATGTGAATGGGAACATCCCTCATCGTGGAGTATGGACAATAACAACCCCACCCATAATATGTAATGCCAACAGAATAAGCTGCTGACAGGTGCTCAAACACCTGTGTCTATAAACACAGGTAAAACTTCAAAATAGGGAGATAATCCCTGTCCATATGCTTCGTCTGACATTTGACCTCGGCCAGGGAAGTTCCGTTCACCAGGTGGAAAAGCCTAAACCCAGATCATTACATGAACACCGTGACAATCAAAGACCTGTATGTGGCTGGACTATATGCCTTGGTGTTTTGCATATCCTCGGAGTGATTAACAATGCAGCCGGAGTCCACAGCCGTAGGCAATAGGGAATGTGTAATATGTAGTACCGCCTTTTTCCCAGCAGGAGAATGGATGCCTGTGTCGTAGGTGAAGCGGTGAGGCGTATGTTGCTGTAGCTAAGTACTATGGGTATGCATATCAATGAGGGAGAACACCAATAGAATAGTGGTCCCGGTATCCGGCCAACGTGAATGAAGTCCCGGTTGACCTACGACCACTGCACATATAACCTGAAAGTGTAATGAAAGCGTTCGTGCAGTACACACATTTAAATATGTAAAGGTGAACGTGTGTTTCGCAGCAGTCCGTAAACTGGAATACAGATATGTAACTGTTACGGTCAGAATTATGAATGTTCACGGAAGCACAATTAACTATGAAACACATGTAACCCACAATAAGGATATGCAAGTGCGCCTGCACGTGTGTAATCCGCTCACAGAATAGAAAATGAATGGTGTTTTCCCCACGTTCTATGTACATGGCTCATACCTGTTAAACCCGTAAAGTACGAAACCGGACAAAGCCATGACAACAACTGGTACAAATAGGGACAATCCCCAGATACTGCCCTAACAAACATAGAAAGTGGATAGAATAACAGGTGTGTCACTAGCATGGATTCTCTGAAGGATATGAAGTCGTAACCTGAAATGTTTGTCATTATTTACCAACGTCAGTCTTTAATGATATGCCACTAACTTGCCAGACAGACACAAGGTTATGAAAAACGGACCAAAGATAAGAGGCAAACAGCTGTACATGCAGCGGAAATCTGTACAGTTGAAAGGTATGATATGGAGATATATATATATATATATATATATATATATATATACACATATATCCACAGACATAATCCAAAGCAAATTACGAGATGAGGAATGTACAGACATATGTATATATGTGCATATATAAATCTATACACACACGATACATGAATAGATATATACACAACAAACATATGTCCCTGTACATATAACACATGTATACAAATAGGTCACGGTATAGCTAATATGGATAGACAGACAGACATGCATGAAAGGAGAATACACCGATGGTTTCCGAACCATTGCATGGAAAGTACCAGTGTGACAGGGCCTGCAAATTCTACACGTTAAACATGAATATAGGTGTCCTTTGCAGGACCCCAAAAATTGATCATGCATGAAGTGCCAACCGTCACTGATGCAAAAGAAGTCACACCTGCAACTACGATATAGGTGTACATGCAACAGTAGCAGGTGCAAGGGTAATAACACATGGGTCGATTGAATGTATGACGTACAAGCTGATATCCGCAGAGTGGGGAGTGCTCAGAAGTGTCCTCACACTTTATTATCGCTCACATTAAACATGTTTAATGGGTACTGTGGAGGTGTGTCAGGTATGGGAATCATGGGTATGCAGAATTGGGTCAAGGTGTTGGTTGGCACAGATCTATTAGGTACGCCCCATGGGAGTGATCAATATACCTATGTGGGTATAGCACACGCCTACATTCTCCAAAACGGTGCAACCCATCTACTGGATATTGTGTAAACCATTGGGGGAAGATGTAGGGACCTATATCAGTGTCATGTAGGCAATTATCATGGAAGGACACGCGTATGACCAAGATGGTAACCATACCTGCCAGAATGTCAGAATAAGACAGCTGGACTAAGGCATAGTACACGACAGACAAATAGGGACTATATTAAATATACCTCAGACAAAGTCAGACCGTTGATAGAATAATTGCGTAGTCAGGAATACGAATGTTATGAGAGTTAGTAATCATGAAATAGAAATGTCAGTCATGATTACCTAACCGCACAGTCCGTCATGGCTTGCCAGCAATCTACCAGAAAGGCACATTAGTAACAGAATCATAGGTCAAACCCCAGGGAGTATACCCATAATGTGTACAGGTGAGAGGTATGAAGGTAACCCGTCCTAATGAAATGTACAGAACTAGTGATACTAGGTGGACAGGTGAGAAGAAAGAAGTCAGGTCAAATGACAAAACATGTACAAGTCATAAGCATGTTTGTCCACAAATGTGAATTACAATGTATGGCCTGTGAAAGTCAATGTGCAAGGTTAATAGACTCAAAAGACATGTGTCCCTCAGGGTGTCATGCAGTGTCACCGATACAGTGTCCAGTCACCCATACTCATACGTGAGCTCTGCCACTGACGGAAAGCGCAAATACCGGCGTACACATAAGGTACATGATGGAATAATTAGTGTGGATAAGCACCTGTTGGCCTGTGTGAGGAATATAACCCAGTGGGTGGGTGTGTCCCGCAATAGGAATGTAATGGTAACTGGCCTGTGATGGCGCCATGTATTGTGTGTATTGCCATAAGGAAATAGATGTCCAGTATCAGAAACATACCTCGCAACTGTACAAATGTGCAGATGTATGCCTCATATGTGTGGTGTGTTCCTCTCACAATCTGTACCTGTCAGCCAAATACCTGAGAACTGACGTCATTACATAATGATAAACATATGTGTTTAAGACCCCAAATCCCTCAGAAAGGTCATACTAATGCAAAACCTATAATACTGTCAACTATCTACGTGTGTAAGAGCAATATGTAGAATCTGCCCCTATCTGTCCCCCCATCATGTTAGGCTTTGTACAGATGTTTTGCACTAGGAAGTTGATAGGTATGATCTGAAACAGATACATGTCTGAGGAAACAGCATTATCGACTGCAAGATAACTCAGAAGATACGAAAAGCGCTGCAGTAGGATGTTCATCCGCAGGTATGTGCTGACATGTCAAATGACACAGCAGTCTACAGGAAGTACCTATAGGGTGTCACCTTTACCAGTGATGACAGTGGGACATACCCACAGCCATGCATACACCACAAATAGACATAGCACACAGCAAAGCCTAGGCCATGATACATGAAGCCTCTGGCGTGTATGGATTGAGTGAGAGTACAGCAAGGAAAGATGACTGCCAGGCTATTCAGCAAACACCTGCAGGGGCGTGCAAGACCGCCCGTAACACGAACATTGCATGGACAATGTTGGGATTTACAACATACCCCATTTGTATGTGTAAGCTATGCAAATGATTACGTGATACATGAAACAGTAAGCTGTCCGTGCAAGAGCAGCGTTATGTGCAGAAATGTACCCACATGTTATGCGACTAACATTTTGCACGTTGCTAAACGGAGCAATGACAGCTGCAAATACAGTATGAATACAGTCGAAGAAGCATGCCAATGTCCAAGTCCAAGGCCAGTGGCGGCTTTGTACATTGGATATCAATGAACCAGTAGTTGTCCTCCACCGATCCCTGGTTTGCAAGCGTAGCACAGTGCCACGAGAACGGGCTGCGCCTCAAACATGACATATGGATAATATACATGCTAAATGTAGGTTTAGTTAGATGTAAGTACGCCATGCAGATGAATGGCAAGCTGGAGACAACATGGCTACTGCGTATTGGTACTTATGTGTGGAAGCGCTCGGTCAGAGATGTAACGAAGCATTTGTAGGCAGTGTGAGGCAAGTGAGGCTGAGGATAGTGAATCACAACATGTCATGCCATATGGGCCAAGCCTCTACCATGTACTGTAGGTTAAGGGGACTATTAGAGTAGAAGATAGGTGACAACATGAGTGTGTATGTACAAAACACTGTAACCTCACCGGAGTAGTGTCACATGTGTTCTGTCAGTACCCAGTGGAAGAGACGTGTCATGAGCTATCCTAGGGAACGTCAGGAGACTGACGGCGTACGCCATGGATACCACCGATGTGACCTGCAAACCTGCCCACAGTGTGTTTGCGCCCATGCGCGCCAGTAAGCCCGAGTAAGTATGTATGCTCGCGTGTTACCCTGTGTGCGCGTGTGGAAGAACGAGTAAGCTAGTGTACAAATGTTGAAGCCCGTGTAATGTCGTGTATGCATTTGTAAGCATGTATATATGTGTACTACACACATCACACACGTACTGCACACACAGACACACATGTTACCAACACTACACACATCAGTGAAATGGCGCATGGATGGAGACTACATCATCAGAAGTAACAGTGCTGTAAACTATGCTACAGTGATGGTCATAGCTGCAATGCATCATGCCTGCTGAAGTACACCTGGAAGTAACACACTGTGTGTTAACAGCATGCTAACATCAATACAGTGGAATAAAGCCGCCGTGTGCAGCAGCACCAGGTTAGTCAGATCCTGCATCAATGTTACACATCACAGGTGGTGGCACAGGTGACATCATATGCACAGGGTGTGGTGTTAACATGTCCAGAGCTGTCATAGAGCCATCCAATGTACACGTAGGTGTGTGTGTGTGAGGGACAACGGTTATTGCATGGCCCAATGGTGGTGCAATGGGTGTGTGTATGTGATAGCCGTAGCTGTTTGTGGTAAGTGTGTGTGTCTGCATATACACAGGTACAGCATGTGTCAGCCATATACAGGAGGTTGTGGGACAGTCACAGACTGTACCTGCCAGGCTGTAGAGATGCCCATTACTGGCCATGGACACCCCTCCATGCATCCAACACAACTCAGTCCTGCGCCTGTCAATGTCTACACATACATTCCTGGGATCTGTACCACAACCTGTCGATAAACGTGCGTCTGTAATGTTAACCTGAGGTGCACAGAATTGACAGTTACTACAGATGGATATGAGGCATACTCACACTCCAATGTAATAACCACTGCTGACTGTTGCCGAGATCTGCATATGACCAGTCAAAGGTGCTACACTAACATTGTTTCCAATGCCCGTGTAATACCCAGCAGCACAACAACCGGTCTCTACACATGTATAACCCACGATCACTGCAGCACACAGTATGTGCACTATCACAGAGCCATAGCAGATGTACATACATCCATGGTGCTCACGTACAGACAATGCAGCAGAGTCAAGAGTGATAATCCCAACATACATATCTATATACAATATATATATATATATATATATATATATATATATATATATATATATATATATATATATATATATAAAACCATATACATACATATATATATATATATATATATATACATATATATATATATAAATATATATATAGATATATATATATATATATATATATATGTAGATAGATACATACACACACACACACACACACACACACACACACACACACACACGTGGCAGGGTTGGGAGCAGAACATAAACGTAAGCACTGTACCACACGACAGCATCACGCAGTTACAAAACACGCTACCGTGATCAGTGGATCACATGATTCACACAGGCACACGTCTAGCCTGCAGACAGCAGCATCAAAGGCAAAGGCGCTGCACGGATGTTATGGAGAGTGAATACTGTAAAAGCAAGGTACTGTTGTCATGCAGCTGGGAACACACATACACACACACACACACACACACACACACACACACACACACACACACACACACACACTTGGCAGGGCTGGGAGTTGAACATACACCTACCTACCCTAACACACTACAGCATGACACATTTACAGAATGCACTACCGAGATTACTAAGCACAGCAGTCCCAGAGGCAGTCATCTAGGTGTGTGTCATCATCCGCAAAGGTAAAGACATCGGTAGCAAACTGCTGTGGTGTGCGGCGTCTAAAAGCAAGACTGCGTCCCCAGGCGGACGGGAGCATGCGCGCAAACACACACACTTGGCAGGTCTGGGAGTCAAACATACACCTAACTACCCTAACACACTACAGCATGACGCATTTACCGAATGCGCTACCGAGATTACTAAGCACAGCAGTCCCAGAGGCAGTCATATAGGTGCGTGTCATCATCCGCAAAGGCAAAGACATCGGTAGCAAACTGCTGTGGTGTGCGGCGTCTAAAAGCAAGACTGCGTCCCTAGGCGGATGGGAGCATGCACGCAAAGACACACACACACACACACACACACACACACACACACACACTTGGCAGGGCTGGGAGTCGAACATACACCTAACTACCCTAACACACTACAGCATGACGCATTTACAGAATGCGCTACCGAGATTACTGAACACAGCACTCCCAGAGGCATACTTCTAGGTGGGTGACATCATCCGCAAAGGCAAAGACGCCGATAGGGAATGTATGTGGTGTGAGGCATCTAAAAGCATTACTGTGTCCCCAGGCAGCTGCAAACAGACACACACACACACACACACACACACACACACACACACACACACACACACACACACACTTGACAGGGCTGGGAGTCGAACATACACCTAACTACCTTATCACACTACAGCATTACGCATTTACAGAATGCGCAACCGAGATTACTGAGCACAGCACTCCCAGAGGCATACTTCTAGGTGGGTGATATCATCCGCAAAGGGAAAGACGCCGATAGGGAATGTATGTGATGTGAGGCATCTAAAAGCATTACTGTGTCCCCAGGCAGCTGCAAACACACACACACACACACACACACACACACACACACACACACACACACACAAACACACACTTGACAGGGCTGGGAGTCGAACATACACCTAACTACCTTATCACACTACAGCATTACGTATTTACAGAATGCGCTACCGAGATTACTAAGCACAGCACTCCCAGAGGCATACTTCTAGGTGGGTGACATCATCCGCAAAGGCAAAGACGCCGACAGGGAATGTATGTGGTGTGAGGCATCTAAAAGCATTACTGTGTCCCCAAGCAGCTGCAAACACACACACACACACACACACACACACACACACACTTGACAGGGCTGAGAGTCGAACATACACCTAACTACCATATCACACTACAGCATTACGCATTTACAGAACGCGCTACCAAGATTACTGAGCACAGCACTCCCAGAGGCATACTTCTAGGTGGGTGACATCATCCGCAAAGGCAAAGACGCCGACAGGGAATGTATGTGGTGTGAGGCATCTAAAAGCATTACTGTGTCCCCAAGCAGCTGCAAACACACACACACACACACACACACACACACACACACACACACACACACACACACACACACACACACACACAAACACACACTTGACAGGGCTGAGAGTCGAACATACACCTAACTACCATATCACACTACAGCATTACGCATTTACAGAACGCGCTACCGAGATTACTGAGCACAGCACTCCCAGAGGCATACTTCTAGGTGGGTGACATCATCCGCAAAGGCAAGGACGCCGATAGGGAATGTATAGAGAGTGAGCAATCTGAAAGCATATTACTGTCCCAAGGAGGACATAGACAAACACACGGCAGTGGTGTGATCGGGGCAACCAAATATCTACGGAGCACTACAACAACACTACATAGATACAGGACGTGCCGCAGACAGTACACCCTTCAAGACAGCAACCAGTGTGTTCAATGTAAGCATCCATCGTGACATTGGAAATGGACATCTGTTGCCTGGATGACCAACAGCACTATACAGGATGTCAATGGCCATGGCCACACGCTTAGTATCATACGTCTGTTTGGAATGTACTGTGTGTCCATCTACACAATGGCGTACTGGGCATGCTCACACACTTAGCAGTTGCAAAGGGCCGTCTTGCATGCAGATGGATTCTAATCACGTAAGGGCACAGTTTGGAATGTACTGTGTGTCCAGCTACACAACGGCGTACTGGGCATGCTCACACACTTAGCAGTTGCAAAGGGCCATCTTGCATGCACAGTTCTAATCACGGAAGGGCGCAGTTTGGAATGTACTGTGTGTCCAGCTACACAACGGCGTACTGGGAATGCTCACACACTTAGCAGTTGCAAAGGGCCATCTTGCATGCACACGGATTCTAATCACGGAAGGGCGCAGTTTGGAATGTACTGTGTGTCCAGCTACACAACGGCGTACTGGGCATGCTCACACACTTGGCAGTTGCAAAGGGCCGTCTTGCATGCACACGGATTCTAAACACAGAAGGGCACAGTATGGTATTACTGTCCCCACGTACATGACGGCCACTCACATGTATTGACCAGTACACACTCAGGAGCTATCACAGTTGTCTCAGATGTAATTCACAGAGGTACACACCACAATCTACAATGTAGCCATCACACATCACCATGTCATTGGACCAGCAATGCACAGCCATACATTAACACAACACCGTATGACTCATGACCAGTGGACTGTACATAGGTCTACAGCAACTGTGCAGACTACACATGTACCAACAGGGTTCCATCATGTATCATGCATTGCAATGATACCACTGTACATAACCAGGTCAACTCTACACATACCAGGGGCCCTGGGTCTTACACAGTTGTGACAGATGACTGTCGCTGTACACCAACAAACACACATGTTTGGCTATGTCATACATGTAATTGCAGTGGATATGTGCATGGACCAGACACACACCACATATGTACATAGCATAGCTTTTGCTGTCCATTGTGCAGACAAGTGGCTACAGCAATCATATGCACACAAATGGAAGGTGGGTCCATGGCTGTTGAATGCTAACAGTACATGAGATAGCAATGTTGACCGAGGACACATTCCCTCTGTACTAGTTACCCATGACACCCATCATATCATACAACAGTCCATGTGTTATGTATGTCAACACACATGTCCACCAATTGCAATACATACAAACATGGCTACATGACAGGCATGTAGGACCAACACACATGTACAATCTGTAGTGTGCATGCAGCTACCATGCATGTACAGTAGCTGATGTAAGTAACTCATCTGTGCCTAACTACAACCTGCAGCTGCAATGCAGCCCCATAATTGACACATGTATATGGTGACATACTGACAGTACGGTAGGATGTACAGCAGGTATGAATGGATGTGTGTACATAATGTGGTGATGCACCTGTGTAGATGGATGTTTGCCAGGGACAGCTCACAGGTGTGTCACATGCCATCCAACCATGACATGTGCAAACAGTACGCTATGTTACTGTAACTTGACGGTGGAGACATAACACCTACACAGAGGTCAGGTGTTACCGACAGTATGTCACTTGACACCTGTAACACTTACATCCTCCCATGTGCATATAGCAGCACAATTGCCAAAGGTAGCGTTGGTACACATAATGCGGCCAATACTGCTGCATGTCTGTCAGACGTATCATTAGATAGCAGGTGTATCATTCACAGTACTGCCATGTGTGTTTGCTTGTGTGACCATATATGCCACATATGGTGTGGAATACAACCCAATTGTCACACACCCCTGTACACTGTTGTAGAGATCTGTACATACTGCAGTGTGGAAAGCATGATGTAGGCAGGTGTGGTGTGTGTGTATCACACACACTATCCAAATGTGTACGACATTTGTGGCCTCTACAGTGTGTGTGTGTGTGTGTGTGTGTGTGTGTGTGTGTGTATGCAGGTATGTATGGCTGTCTGGTGCATGGAGTGAGGGTGTATGCTACTAGACAGAACACACAGGATCCCTAACCCCTCATGGTGATGCAGTCCACTACCCTGTTGATGCCATCTGTCTCAGCCGCACTGGCTACCTGTACATGTATGTTCTCTGTGTCACATTGTGTGGGTGCACAGTACTGTGAGGGTGATGACCACATAGGCAAGGGTCCTCACCTCAACAGTATGGGGTGTGCGTTATAATGTTGACCCCATTAATGTGAGCATGTTCCTGTAATATGACAGGGTATTACTGCTACACAGTGAGGCCTCATGCTATCAAGTGGCCTCTAACATTATCATTGGCAAGACCGCTGTGTACAACCCCTGCACCATGTCAACATATCTGTGATGTGACCTGATATGGATGTCACGTCTCTAGCCACCGTAGCCTATTAAACTGCCCACATGCTTCTGGATCAGTATATGTGTGGACATCTGTGGTATGTTAGACTTTCAGACAGTCAGGCTGAGGCTACGTTTAGCATGCTGATATTGCCATATGTGCCTGTGAGTACTCCACAGTTACACATGGGAGACTGCAAACAGTGCTACCTGTAGGCACATGCAAGTAGACCATAAGGAGGGAACCAGGACATCATTACCAACATACTGTTTCTGTTGTTACCATGACACATACTGTGAACATATCACAATGCATGCTAAACCTGTACTACATGGTATGTCTGGTGCGTGTCAACAGTACACAACTAATGCAATATACATGTCTCTCACTATTCTCACACAACTATTGTAATATACACTTCTCTCACTATTCTTACACAACTAATGTAAATTACACTTCTCACTATTCTGTTCACCCTGTGCATCAGACCATTTGAGCATGTCCCTGCACCGATGGTGTGGATGACAGGGATGCGGCACAGGCTTCATCATATGCACATGGTGATAATGTTTGCCAGGGGCATAGGCTGCACCAATGGATGACATCATGTGTGCGGGTAAAGGCCAGTGATATGATTGGACATGTCTGTTCAGTATGCATGTGGTTGTTGTTGTGCCCTACAGATGTCTTTGCTGTGTGTGTGTATGTGTGCACACAGTTCTGCCTTTTGTGAGGCCTACACGGGGTATGATTGACAGCTATAGATTGTACAGACCAGGTTGTACAGCTCACTGTGTCCGGCCACGTGACCTGTGCCTGCCAGGGGTTGCACGGGCACTACGAGGCGGAGGTACGGATTGCCTACTGTCCGATGACACATGTCCACTGGAACCGTGTCCCCACTGGGAACGTCCAGGGCCACGTCCATGTGGCCTGCTGTGTCCTGGTGTGGACAGTGCAGCACCAGCTGCACTGCTACTGGCACTATGGGAGCGGGCATGTGAGGTGGCGCACTCACGTTGACCTGCACTAGGTGGTGTGGCTGGCCTACGTCCACGTGGCCTACACCTCACTCCTACCAGATGTTCCAGCACAGACAGCTCACGCTCGCGGATTGCCATGCCACGGTCAAGGATTCCAATCATGTCACCCAATCGCCTGTCAAGAACATCAGCAATCTGCTGTTGAGCATTTGCCAATGCCTGGATGTTGTTATTTAGGGTATGGATAGCAGCCCTCTACAGCCTCTGCCCTTCCCTGGTGTGCCATTCAGCACGTGCCTGTGCCGCCATTACAGTCTGGAACATGCGTCTGGTTATACCAGCTGCTGCGCTCTGTCCTGCAGGTGCATGTCTGCCAGAGGTCCTCCTACGAGCAGCACCGGCCACATGCCTGTGTGGCACATCTGCAGTCATTACATTGACACCATGGTGTGTAGACACACCTTCTGTAGCCACCACACATTCCTGTTCCACGCTAACAGACGCTGACTGTCCTTCCTCTATGGCCACTGGTGATGCGGTATGTGTTGGCAGCAGAACTGTGTGCGGGGAAGAGGGGGACATAGCTGGGATGGCAACCGTTGGCACAGATTCAGCCCCTGACAACCCTGCCTGTACCTCATGCATATGTTCATCACTGCTAGTATCTGTGAGGACACTAACATCAGATGGACCGCAGGAGGGTAACGCACCTACATCACCTGTGAATGCAAAGAAAGACTCTAAATTACAATAGACACACACACACACACACACACACACACACACACACACACAATGCATGTGATTTGACAGATGGCATCCAGCATGCCTGTGGTACAGCAGAGCAGAGGGCATGCAGTTAGTAAGCATACCTCCCTGGGGTGCACACTACAGCAAGCAGGTGTCACATCAGTAGCCATGCAGTTCACACAATCATGGTAGTATGCATGCATCCCCGTGATACACCATGTGGACAAGAACAGGATCACAGTACACATGGCTGATGTGACCTTGACATGTACTCTGCTGACGTGTGCATTAACATGCATACATGTCTGACACAATGGTGTCCTGACACATGTACAGCATCATAATGGGCATCACAGTGAGGTGTTGTCTGTATGCCCTACAGATAGACTGCATGTTTAGCAAATGTGCATGAGCATGGAAGGGTAGTGTGAGCCGTCTACATTGCTATACAGTGTGAAGTACAGACACTGTGCCATTGCATGGCATCTTGAAGCATCTATATTGCTGTACAATGCATAATATGTACACATTGCATAGCCATAACTGCATGCATACCCATGACATAACTGTGGATTGTGACCCACGATGCTGAGGTGTATACACACCAAACCATGCTGTGTGAAGTGACAGGTCACTGGAGGCCTACAGCTGACACCCCTGCACAACAACTACAGGGTCTTAGCTGCCTGGCAACCATGTCCACACATAGAGGACATGTCAATTCACCATTTCCAACATGACATTGATGTACCACACACACACAAGGTGCACAGCTAACGGTGATGTCCTACAGCAGCAAGGGAAATGTACAGTATCTGTGGCCTGATGTGGTGTCAATGTCTGTGGAAGCTGTACAGGTGACTACTGTCATGATATGATACAGTCGTGATGTGCAACTGATCTTCTATGGTAGACTTCAGTGACACCTCCACTAGCTGTGCACAGGCTGTTAGGATGTCCACTGTACCACTTCAACTATATAATCAGTCAACTAAGGCTATAAGTGGACCATGTGTGGACAATGTGCAACAGGGTGTATACACATTACATCTACTGTGTGGCTACGTGTCTCTGGCCATCCCCCATGGCCATGTGTGCACATGTGTTGGCCACATTTGTGTGATGGCCATCTATCTCACATGTCTGTGTTGTCCCATATGACATACACCCATAGATGTCAGATATGTCACCATCCACAGGGCTATGCAGACAACGGGTTGTATGTTTGGTATGTAGGGTATGGGTCATGGGATAGTGTGACAATATTGCAGCCAGAACACTACATGTCTGGGGCATGTCAGATGGCACATCACAGTGTGTGCACCCAATGCAGGGGCATACAACACAAGGGTGACACCTGTGGGCTGCCCATATCACAGCTCACTGTGTGGCACTGTTTGCATACCACACATGTTGTTCCAATGCATACTACATATGCCTCCATTGTAGAACACCTCCACCGTTGTATGCACAGCTAACCACACATGTAGCATTGACAAATACTGTGGTTTCAAGTTGGTCTATCATTACGTTTGTATATATTGCACATGGGTGTCCTGTGTGAATGATGGGTGCTGCGACCTGTATATCATGACTGGAATGAACATCAAGTGTGCAAGTGTTAACTGGCCACATGGCAAATAGATCGATGCTTTAACATGCCTGATACTGATGACAGTCTTACCTGCAATGGACTCATGTCTGTGCGGCATGCCAGAGGTACCTGTATAGGGGTGACACAGCAGTATGAACATTATCCATGACTGCATGACAGCCACAGGGTGCACTGTGGATGTTAACACATTCGCCTGTATAATAGCATATAGTATGCACATGTGTGCAAACACAGGGTAGCATACTGTAGTACGCAGCTTATGTGTCCACATACCTTGCATATGTTGTTACTTTACATAATGTACAGTGACACATGCAACTAAATGGGATATAATAGCCATATGTGCAGTACTGACTTACCAGGCAACTCCAGGCTCATTGGTTGGGAGACACCCACCTCCACGATGGCAGCTACAGTTTCTGGATGCTGTTCTGAGGGTGTCCCCAGACTGGCCAGCAGCTCCTCGGTGTGTGGGAGTGGGAGCTGGGTTGGTGGCCCACCACCTGTTCCACCTTGTTCCCTGGCAATTGCAGTGGCACGCTGTTTTGCATGTCGTATCAAGTCCGTGCAGTGTCTGCGCACCTGCTGGTAGGTGTGGTTATGACCACCCACATTGTTCACCCTCCTGCGAAGATCCTGCCACAGGTCGTCCCGCTGCTGGGCATGCTGTGGCACATGGCTGAACAACACCTCGTAGTTCTCATGGAGGTACGGGATGAGGACATCATCCTTCTGGCGGCTGTACGCCAGAAGGCGTGGACGAGGCATTATCTGTAAGACATAATGATGGTGACAGGTCACAGTTTCAGAGATGTACAGACATACTGCTGCACATACATTTCTATGACATCTAGTACATCTGCACAGTTATCTTTGCAAATCATCATGACACGGACACAACTGACGTGTTTGTGTCACACACATGTAACACCCGTTGTGCATTGGATATCATCACCAGATATGTGTCACCTCATTACAGTGTTCATACTCCATGTGAATGATGTCTTGATGTGGGCATGTCTATTTGCCTGCACTGGTGTTCTTACCTATCTGCACATGCCTGGATGTGTCCACAGTAATGCTGTTGACCTTGATGCTGTGTATATGTCACATATCAACACAGACACAGCCTTAATGGACTTGAGCAGTGACAATGCACACATACGCATGGAAACCTGTACATGCATGTGTTTTGCCATATACATCTACAAAGCACTGTACAGCAGTTCAACATCCTGCCACAGATCGCCTGTGTTGCACATGTGGTAGACATGGGACAATGGTTAGTCGGACGTCATTCGCAGGGATGCTTATGAACCATAGCATGTATGGGCAAGGTGTCCTAGCTGTGACAGACAGCCATTATGTCACCGCGAGGTGCATCAGTGCCACATTACTGATCCAGGCAGTTGATACTACATCTACCATGCGGCCATCACACCATGTATGACTGGGATGACATGTGCAGCTTTGATGGACAGGGTTGCATGGTTTGGCGGGAGTATGTCACATGTATGGCACAGGGATCTGTCCAGCATGTGGCGATCCTAGTATTCGGACGGTGGATGTCCATAACATGTATCTTACAGATCAGGATATGGACATGTAGCATGTCCATCATCATGGTGTAGCAGATGTCTTTATGCAAGGTAGACAGCATGCTGCATACTGGAGGTGAGGATTGTGAAGGCTGGTATCGCCCATACACGCATGGCCATTACCCCTTAAAGGTGATATGTGATCCAATATTGGTCACCCCAGTGCTGTATATGCCTGTCCAATGATCTCCGTGCTCATGGATGGCACCCTGTCATGACATGGGTACCTCGTATGACTACCTAAGGGGCCTGGAGACGTCACCAAGTCAGGGAGGTGTAGGCACAGCACCATCCCTTACACAGTGTCCATAATGATGACCACAGCCTAGGTGGTAGTTAATGTGTACAGGGATGTTCACCTAGCGGTGACAATGCTGATATCATCCATCAGAATGTGCACGTATGTCACACACCTCACCCACACATGCCATTCCATATGTTGTTCACAACACTGACACAGCTATTCCTCATAGGTCATGGCCATTCACATCCTTACATACACAGATGCCTAACATTTGTCTGTGTGGTATGGGCTACAATGAGGGTGGAGTACAACACATTAACCCTGTTCTACTGTAGCTGGCACTGGTGTGATATGCACATGTCACTCTGGCACCATTTGTAGTTGTGAGTCTGTCAACAGGCCACCGGTAGAACACTCCTGTGACATACAAAGGTATTTGTAATCAAACATCCGTACTGTCTTGTGCATCTGTACTGCTAACATCTACAGTGATAATGGTTCATGGACATGCACACCATACTCAGCAGGGTTATAGTGTGGTGCCACACATTATGACTGTCGTCACCACTTGTGGGTTGATATTATCCAACACCCTATCTGTATTTTATGGTCATGAGCTACTGATTAATATAGCACCCATTCCACACCATTTCCCACAGGTACACTGGCTGTGCTACGATTTCCAGTTTGCTTATGGTACAACAACTGTTGTACACATGTAACTCACATATCCTGTGAGACATGGTTGTATATACAGGCATGTCCAACTGTCACGTACCAGTGCTATTGCCTGTCTATACGATGAATATGTCGTACATGTGGCAATGGAGCAATTGTCTCATGTACACATTCAATGCTCACCTTCCGACATACGACACTACAGCCTGTGGGGGATGCACTTATGCAGCCCTGCTGGGGGTAATGCTGTTACCAACCCTGACTGCACCTGACAGTCATGTGGGGATGTGTAACATTCGCAACACACCACACTCATCACATAGTCTCACATGATCTCCACCACAGGGCACAGATACAAGGACAACGTGTGCAGTACCTCTCCATACTCTGTGTAGGCACCAGAGTAAGTTTCCATACAGAACACAACATCACCAACTTATAGCCCACAGACTCATGTGTGCCCATCACATACAGCCAATAGTGTGTTATAACATACACAACACACCAGTCATAGGTGACTCTGTAGGCGGTCACACTGCTGTTCCACACAGCAGCCTACACAAGGCGATAGTTGCTTACATCTTGCTGTCGGGTAACTAGTTCTGCAACATGACCTATGCACCCATGCCACACCTCACCAGGTACGCTGTGACTTGTCATTCTCCATGTTAGTGTGACTGCCCTGAGATGCCACTTCACAGACTACGTGTGCAGGGACATGCAATAGCTCACCAGTCTTGTAGCCCTGAAGGTGTGGGCCAAGCCCTGGGGAGCATTATGCGTTCATCCAGACCCGATACCACTGTACAACGCCTGACTGTGTCACTTCAGCAGTTGCCTATGCTTCTGCTGTCATTCTGCAGGCATCTGGTATCTGTCCGCTTTGACTGACCTGGTCAAACACAATGCTTTGGCACAGATGACCTGCACCTGTCAGCCCTGGGAGTACAGCTCACATGCAAGGCTCTTGCTGCTTCTATACTGCCTGTCTTGCACAGTTTCCAATAACAGTCACCGGCAGAACGGGAACTGGCAAGCACGACATGGGGTCATGTGACACAATGCTTGCATCTTCCTCTGTGATGCACGCAGGCAAGGCACACCTTAGAATGCACCACTCCAATATCTCTGCAGTGACTGGGACCTGCCTCTCGTCTCTGCAGAGCACACCTGCAATGACAGGTTATAGACAGACCATACCTTTCAGGCACATACCTGGACTGGCACATCCACAGCTGAGGTGTTCCCACATCCCGCTATGTTGTACACACATCCTGGCTAGTTACTTAGCACAATGCATCAGAGGTGCTCCACATGCAACTAACTGTGTCCGGAACCACTATACACATTGTAACAAGCTACAGATTCCACTACATACCCCACGGTTACCAGACTTCATTTGTTGGTGTATTGGACAGCTACTACTGATGTGTGACTGACACTAACCCACACTTAACTGGGATAGCCACTCATGTACTGACACATCCATGAGTCATAACCTCCACTCGGCTGGATAAACCCATACACACCACCTCCAAGACCAACATTAACCTTGACATGAACACTACCAACATGTGACTGGTGTTCCACACCTGTGGTCATCCCCTCATTGGTGGATTCTGAACATATGCTAATCAACCTTGTTAGCCACATCCCGGCACCACACCCTTCACGGCATACACAGTACATTAGTACTACAACACCTACTACAGACGTCTTATGACAGCGGTTGTTAATGTCATGACACCTGTGCAGATGGACATTGCACATACAAATGTTGCAACACACCCCAGTGCACTTCAGTAGCATGTACACAACTGCATGGATCATGCTATGCCACACAGAGCCATGATGGTACACACCAGATAACAGACGCCACTCCGGTGGTCAAGTTCCATGGACATAATGTACAACAACAGGTGGCGGCTGTTGCACAGTGGTGTACAATCCCATGGGTGGGGTAGCTCACTGGTCAGCCTCGGTAGGGCCACGGGATCCTCATCACATACTCCATGACTAGCTACGTAAACATTACTGCGACACATTCCGGGGTGTACCACAAGGCATTATGGTGGCATGTCAGTAGTCACTGGCAATACCCACATCTGCTGTCACATACAACAGTCACTCAGGAACATTACAGACCCAGGTGATGTTGGCAACATGCTAGTGGATGGATGCAATGCTAACATTACACCCTCTCACTCACTGCAGGGCCACAATCCATGTAGGAACATTGCGGTGTCCCTGCGGTCACACCTACACAGTACTAACCTGCACTCTATATGTCCTGGGACACTGGCCCCATGTCACCTTCCTAAGTCCCAGGCCGTGATGTCCACAAATCTCTGAACGACATGTCTCCCCACTAGGCCACCATATTCAGTAATAGCCTTGTATCAGACATTGTGGCCCCCGAAGGGCACACAGCAACATTCATCATACTCCACACAGGTGGCACCACAGTGCACGAGTGGGACTGTAGTCCTACACACCTGACTGAACTGTTCTGCACGGCTATGGGGCACATCATCAAGGACGTCATTCACAGAGACATTGTTGGGCTCCGGTCCTTTGATGTCACCCGGGATGGACTTGTTAGGGCCAGAGCATGGCCCCTACACCTGGTGGACTCCTTTCATACAGTTACCATGGTAGTTGATGATGGTGCGGGAGTCCACACATCCTACATTGTCCTCTCATTGCCTCTCAGCACCGTTCTCCATTCTGGTATTGACAACATACACATCCACCTGCACATCGTACCCTATGTCTCAGGATGTTATGCAACGTGGCTCATGGACAGGACACACAATGAGGGTAGCATAACATAGTACCTACTGCATTTCAGTTACATTTGGCATACCACAGTCCTCAGTCATAGGGCCCCTCATGTTCAGTATATGCTTCCCTGAGGTACAGGCTAGCACAGAGGGACTTTCCCTGCCTAGCTTTACAAACCCCTGCATACAAAGCGCCATGATTGATCCACCAGCTGATACTGACTCCATCCATACGGGTGTCACTGTGACAGATACCCGATATGAATATCATGGCCTCAATCTGCATGACACAAGGTCCATGGACATCACCTTTTCATTACACCATTCATCCACTATCACATAGGTGGAAGTCCCCTACATACGTGTCACATTGTACATGTTTGTAGTACACAAGTATGTCATACCCACTACTGTGATTACCATATTGCCACTGTGGCGTGGACATCCTTCTACATGGCCACACTTATCTGTACTGGGTTTGTAGCTGCTACATAGCCACCCATTGTACCTCTGAACTCAAGACTTCTACACACATTCAAGGGTACACCACCCCATTTAGGGTGTACCTTACACAACAGCTACAGCTTTACATACCACAACATTAACACGCCATGAAGTTTATTGAGCTCTGACAGCTAAGGTATGCAGCTGAACTACGGACACCATGTCTGTACACATTTGCATACTACATACTCAGGGGTGACCTCTGCTGAACAGACAGGGCCCATGTCCACAACAATATTAATGGATATACTCCACATACGCGACATATGTAGATGCCACTGTGAGCAACATGCTCGTGGATATGTGCACACACGCAACAATGAGTGGGATGTGCTTGAGGGTTACATTCCCAAACCGGACACTCACCATGCTTTGGAACATGACTCCTATGTACATCACGCAGGGACACTCAGTAGCACTGTTCATGTGATACCTCCCTTGGTGTTTGGGGCACACATGTACACAAGGGATCACTGCAGTGTCTGTACTGTGCAGAGGTGCAGGTAACACATGGCTCTGCTGATCACAGGACACTACCCTAGAGAGGTGCCACTGGTGTGAACACTGTGGTTGTGCTTACACATGGACTTGCCAGACTGCATAGTACCCCACTTTGAACCTGTGAAGCTATTACATGTCCTTTGTGCATGGTTACTTGGTAGCCCTTCCATTTAGATTAGCTATCATGCTATTACAATGTCCCATGCCTAAAAGCCATATGTATCCTGTTATTGTCCATGCCAATAGACAATACCTGTGGTATGCATGATATGCCTGTTATGCTGTGTAGAATATCTGACATATCTACCTACAATACTATACATCACACATATTTTACATAGTATCCCATAATGCAAAGCATACTTGCACAGCGGGACCACCTTCAACATGTCATTGTTGTTATATGCCCATACACATGCCTACTGTGACAGTATATCAACATATACTATCCCCGGCTATGGCACGTACTTGTTGGACATACCCTACCACTGACGGCGGGTTGTATGTAATTGTTCTGTTTAAAGCCCTCATGTAGCATCCCTTGTGGTGCCTGTGATGTGTACCTTGTGGCCCACAGCTGGATGCACAGTTTCTTCAAGCTTAAGTATGCTCAGCAAGACATCAGTACATAAATACCTTTTCCCACTTTACGCATTGTGGACACTTTTAATTAATGCAAAACGAGCTATACATACAGTAAATAATTAATACAATACATGCTATACATATACTTACATACCGAGTGTTCTACATACCTTGTTATCGTTACGTACTTTCGTCTCTATCTCTCTCACACTGCTTACACGGGTATTTTGTATGAGCATATGGTTTGAATGTCTGGCAAGTCTTCCTTATATACGTCGATACCTGTAACATGTGGTTTCCTGCAGCCTATTGGTGAGTCTGAGTGACTAATTACTTGCATATCAGCTTTGCAGCTACTACATTCGCCAATTATGCGGCAACAGTGGGGTATAATTGACTTATGCACTTGAGCGTTGGCCATTTGCCCTACCTTCGGGGAGACGGCCTGTATTGCATTTTGTTATGTGTAATTGCAATTGCTATGCATAGAGACAAGTATACTTTGGATTCATGTCCCCCGTGGATTGTGTGTGACAAATAGAGTATGTGGTTCAACATGTGGGTGTACCTGTCATCCCAACGTCTGTTAACGGACTATTGCAAACAAAACCTGTAACATCGCCGTTTGTTCCATTATACAATGGCTGCAATTTTGCATGGCGCCTTTAATTGTGTCTCTCACAAGGTATGTCGACGGTTTTGCAGTTGTAATTGACTGACTGGATGTTGTAATTGACTGACTGGATGTTTGTGCTGTTATTACAGTCTGTATTGCTATAGTTTCTAGTGTGGGAGATGTCGGTGGGTGTACGTACCATATACAGGTTTGTGGACCTTGCATTTCTACATATTCCATATATATGTGTGTGGACTCCGTCCCTTATTAAAGAGCTATCAGTTAGTAGACTTATGTTACGGAATTGTACATTGGGCCGTTGTTAATTGGTTTCTATATAGTATGTAGGTGAGGTTGATACTTCCATACCTCCGGAATTGCAGCGATATATAAAGGGATATGTCTACATGACAGCTATCCCGTGTATGTCTGTCCCAGATATTTGCAGTCATTGCGGTTGTGTTGGTAACAGAACCTCTTTGCCATGGGTTGACACCTTTTCATATGGCCATTGTTGGACACTTCCGGGACACACAGTGGTGTTTACAGGCCAACACATAGCCACGGTCAGTACACAGGATAGCACATACTTTTATCCTCAATACATACCTATTGTTGTTGGACTTTGGCTACTTATCACATTGCATGTAACATTCACGTTTCTTACATACAGGCATAACTATTTAATGCAACTATTACATTATGTATGGGACATATTAATGTCCTATGATCTCGGACATTTGCCCTTTGTAATGTTTTATGTCGGGACACACCTGCCCAGGGAGGGGCTGTCCCTCCCAATGTGGGACAGGTGGTGACTGTATGCCTACGGCTAGCTATACCCACACCTACCGTACTCATCTATCTCCGAGTTGGCACTAGCAGACACATGATGCGAACACACACACACATTACAGTCAAACGGGGACGCACACAGCACCCTCAACACACACATACACAGACTACGGCACTCACACACACAGTTGAACACAGTACCTACGTGGACCGCAACACCGGCAGCAGTACCGAATTATCCATTCATATCATCATACTATTACTCACGGTTGTACTGTTCTTTTTTGGTCTTTCAGCCTCGTGGTTACACATGTCAGTATGTTACACATTCCATAGTTGGCGGTATCCTAAGTATTTGTACCTCCAAGGTATTATGACTGTCGTTGACCTATCTATATATATTTGCAGATATCGCTGAATCCGTATATATCAACATATATCACTCTATCGCCCTTTCTACCTGTATTATATATATGTATATATGTGTACATATATATATATATATATATATATATATATATATATATATATATATCTGATGGGGAAAGTGACAGGCAAGCTACACCTTTCATTGTGTACTTGTTGGTGTATACTGTTTCCTGGACTCCGCATGTTTGTGTCTGTACCTGTCATATTACACACCTGCCATAGGTTAGGGTTGCCAGCTGTCCCAACTCTGCAAGGGACAGTTCCTCTTTGGGCAGTTGTGTCCTGCAAAATATTTGTAAACATGGCAAATGTCCTGTGAAGTTAGAACATACTTATTTCCTATAGTTTATGTAATAATCGCATAACACAGATATTCTGTATCTGAACCAACAAATAGAATAAGTAAGTAAACATTACAAGAATGAGCTTTTATCTATGCAAAACAGTGCAGTTCTGCTTTCCGTACTGGCCGGGTGTATGTGTCGGCCTGCAGACATCTGACGTATGTCCCACATTAGTACTTTGAAGAGGTGGCAACCCTACCATAGGTACATCTTGCCTAGCAATAGTGTTAGGTGATTCTATACATGATTGCGTGTTCTACACCTGGCAGTGGTCATTTTACCCTTCAGAGCAGGCGCTATTAGTACAGGGGTATATAATGCTGCTTTCACCTGTTCTGGACATCATTCACCATGATCTGCGCAATATTCAGAGTAGCTTATCCCTGTTTTGCGCATATCCATATAGTCATATTTAAACGTCGCTTACCAGCAGTGGGCAATGCATATTCCCGGTAACGTGTGCTAAACATATGGATCTGATGACTTGCATCCGACATGCATTACTCGTGCCTTTGGGATTACGTTACATCCCTTGCAGGACGTGGGACCGGGAACATTCACGACGGTCACTGCATTTAACATATGGCCATCTGGGATTTGTACACGTGTTATGTCGTTTTGTACGTGGAGTACACTACAGCTGTTACTCCATACTGCAATCACATGGGTAACTCAGTTTACATATTGATGAGTCCAGTTAATGGTATGCCCATGTGATGTTTACTGTATGTGCTCCGGCATTGGGTATGTATATCACAGTGAGCCACACACGATACTGTGCTACACCTTCAAACGACCGTGGGTGGAGCATGCTGGGGTGAAGAATACTTGTCATGGGTACACCCCATGCCTTGACACAACATCCATGATTATATTATGTGGAGCCCCTCATTAACGCAGCAGGGACTCCGTGCTGAGTGTCTGCAGAACAGTGCTTAAACACATATGCTCCCACGATTGCCTCTGCTCCTCTATGCGACAGTTGGTTACTCGATGTTGTGGCGACAGCGGACCCTGTTTGCCCCGTTTGGTATATGGCCTCTGACAATCAGCCATGTACCCACCGATGTACCTGGGTACCTATACACACAGCACCAACATATGCTGAGAGGCGCATGTACTGTTTAGGTGTTGACATTCCGTGTTCCAGTAGCTGTTGTGTGTACAATGTTTGTGGGCTGCCTATGTAGGATTCACACAGTGGGCCACCTATACATTACAATTTACAGGTGGTTGTGCTTGTGTGCCATCCATTTTACTGTGTGTGCAGGTGGAGAGGTGTGTCAGTCCGTAGGGGCCTACACTGTCAGCGTATGTGCTATACATTCCCTCTTTGCCAAGGCGTAGGCATATTGGGCACGCCTCCGTCTGCCTACTGGGGCTGGCACAGTGTGTTCATGGTCTGAATCCCTCTGTGCCTGTGATGGCCTTGGCAAATGCAGTGGGCTATGAGGGCCTTCGCCATTTTGTCCCTGCTGCAGCTGTTTCTGCAGGATCATATTATGTAGCATGGCACATACTATGACGATGTGGGCACATGTGCCTGGAGAGTACTGCAAGGCTCCACCAGATGTGTCCAAGCACCGGAACCGTGATTTCAGCATCCCGAACACACGCTCCATGATGATTCTGGTTTGTGCGTGTGCCTCATTATGGTGTTCTTGCATGGGTGTGTGCATTTCTGACGGGAGTCATCATCCATGGCTCCAGTGCATAGCCAGCATCCCCCACAAGGTGGCCATGTGGGATGTCCCCCCTGACAAATACCTGATACAGCTGTGAGGCATGCCAGATATGGGAGTCATGGTAGCTTCCAGGGCTGCCAGCACACACATCCATGATTATGCCCTGGGCATTGCACACGACCTGGCAGTTGATGGAGTGGAATCCCTTGCGGTTTATGTAGTGCCTACCATGCTCACCGGGTGGTGACTTGATCTGTATGTGCGTGCAGTCTATCGCACCCAGTACCTCCGGGTAGTGTGCCACACGGTGGAAGTGACGCATATTGCTGGCCAACTCCTCCTGAATTCGGGGGAAGTATATATGCTCATTGGCATGTGGTTAATATGGCATCCAGGAACTGGTGTAGTACCCTGGATGCTGATGCCTGTGAGATCCCCATTATATCTCCAGTTGGCCTCTGAAAGGTACCTGTGGCTAGTATTCGCATGCTTACACATACCTTCGTGTCCACTGGGATGGGTTCCCCTCTGTTATTTCTGGATCTCCGGCGTGGCCGGCACAGCTCCACTATTTGCTGTAAGATGTCCCTGTCCACCCTGTAACGCTCTACTATCTCCAGATCATGTAGCCCCTGGTAGGTTACCCTTGGTCTGAACACTCTTCTCCTCCTCCGGGGCCTGCGGTGGTTGTCTGCATCATCCTCCACAACACCGTCAGTCTCTAACACATGCTGATGAATCACAGCTATGGCAGCTCCCAACATGTACATTTTAAAAGTTCCTCGTGTTTTTACACCTATGGTGCAGTGTTTGGGAATTCACAGGTGTGTGTAGGATGCTTTCACACTTTATACTATTGTGCTGTGAACACCGATGATGTCATAGGGTGTGTATGTACAATCATAGCTACAGGATATCTTATGTGTTTTACTACCGGAAATACTATTGTGGTGCCTTTGGTGTTGAATTACATTTGGCTGCCGTGGATTACCTCTTGACCTTCCCTTTACATTTCTGCACGTTCCACCTACCATTTTCTGGCATGCATATGGCAGCCTGCTTTAATTTGTACTTTCCTAGACCTGGAGTATCTTGCGTAATGTGTGCTATTGCAGGTCTACTGTCGGTTTGCTTTGCTCTGCTATGACAGATCTCCTATCTTTGCAATCCAATGCCTCCCCACTTTCTATGCATTCCAATGCCTCCCCTATCCTGTTTTGCAGGTTTCTGCGAGTAGACTTAACAGCTGCCGTCGATTGGCCGCCTTGAGTTGATTGGTGTTGATTGCTCATTAGTATGCCAATTACCCTATTTCAGCATTTCCTTCTTTTCTTCCCCTGACCTTCCTGTTTGTGCTATTGTTCGCGCCGCGTGCATCCGCTTACTGGGTTTTGGGCACGTTTTCATCCCCGTACACATGCGCTTTTGGGCACCATGTGTGCTCTCAACTAAACGATTCTATACCTTCCTCCCCACCCCTGTCCTGCAGCTTTGCTTAGCAACGGACAGGCCAGATTTGCATTGATCCAATGTGCTTACTGCTATGGTGGCACACCCCTCTGCTGATGTCATGTATCTCCTCTGAGCCACTCCTCGGTGTTATAGCACTGCACCGTATGGTTCAACCTTCATCCGGCGGGACATTTGCGATTCAGTATTATCTGCCTCATTTGCATGGCATTGACTACTAATTCATAGTTACCACGCCAAACACTGTCACAGGCCCTTAGCAACCCTTGCACCTTGGTTGTGGTGTTCCATGCCTACCATTGTGTATTATGGTGTACACCTGATTTGTATTACATTGCGATTTTATGACATTTTTATATATTTTCTTTATGTTCCAGTTTGCGCACACATGCCCTGCGGTTGTACTTTGCATTACTGTGGACATGACATTAAAGTTGTTTTTTAGATGTTGTGCATCCTTTCTTATGCCACTGGCTGTGTATTTAGCCATTGGCATATGTTAACTTTGTAATACATGAGTCTGGTCCGCTTCCATAGCTCAGATGTTCTGTTTGGGAAAATGTAAACCGTGTTTTTTGGTTTACATTTCTGTGGCCTTACGCTACACCTGCACCACTTCATGGATCGCTATATGCCTTCATTTGCATGGTGCAACACTGCGCATGGGGTGATTAGCATACCTATGCCAATGGCTGCGCAGTTCTGGCGTACACCGGTAGGCACGTGGTATCATACCTGAATCGCTCGACGGCCATATTTGGCGTTATTCCGCCTACGCTACGCCTGCGCCTGGCGCAAGCTTCATGAATCCCGGGGAAAGTATTGTATAAAGAAACTGTTTACATTTTAAAATATGCCACTTTAATTCCTGTAGGTTTAAACTCAGAATGTAACTGGAAGTATACTTAATTTGAATTACATTGTTAATTGATTTACTGGCCATGTGGTTTTATATGCTCTGGTTTTACTGAACTCAGAATGTAACCGGAAGTATATTTAATTTGAATTACTTTGTTAATTTATTTATTGGTCATGTGGTTTTATATACTCTGATTTTACTGTTTTTTACTCCTTGAAGGCATTTTGTAGAGGCACTAGAGTTGATGAAAGTTTCTACAGTGTTCTTGGGTCTGTTACCTGTTGTTTTATTTTATTAGCTGTTGTAACTGAAAGTAAGTCCAGCTATGTTCCTACATCTTAAGTCATATTTGCACCATACATAACTAATGAGGTTGATTAAAATTCAAGGTTTGGAATTCCATTTGCACACATCCATGCACGTTCTCAAAATTCGGCAGATTAACCAATATTTCAATGTAACAGAAACTTGCTCCGTGCAAAGACCGAATGGGTATTGTTAAACTATACCATATGTAGCATGTGACCGTTATCTTCCAATGATCTGATATAAACACCACTTTTAAATAGTGATTTTCAAATATTTAAAGATCAGACCACTGCTACCTCGGAACTGAGGGGGGACCTCATTGAGCAATTTATTAAATTGTGACCTATTCAACTTATATGCATCATCAACATAGCTACTTCCAGGAAGCTTTGACATGTCTGGACCCCCAAGTGGACCAAGAGACCACCCAGATGCTGACCAGCTACTCTGGAGTGCAGAATCCTTTGCGATGGACATATGCAATCGATTTGTGAGGTAGCATTGACAGAGCTTCATCAGAGGGTCACCAAGGTGTGGAGAGGATTATCAAGGTGTGGAGACAGCCAGTGGATGACTACAGTAAGTATCACAATTCTACATACACCTGAACATTCCTAAGGAATTCAAAGATACAGTTGTGTCCCAGATATCAGACACATGCCTTCTGAAACTATTAAGTAGATGTTCTGACGGTTGGCTCAAGGCAAGTTGACAGTTCTTCCTGTAATTATGGGTTTGATTCCCATGAGGTTTTTGTTTAACATCTCTCATCTATATAATTATGAACATTTTAGATGTTTCTGTTTTCCAACATACAAGGACATCATTTCATACAATCAGTATGGCTGTGTATCATTGACACCTATAATAACTAGGCTGCTAATGACTACGCATTTCTCCTTTAATCAGTACGTCAACAGTATCACCTAGTCTACCTGTCTGTGTGTGACTACGAACTCAAATAACTTAGTCCATTCTGTTTTACAAAGCGAACAGTATTAAAGTCCCGTTTGTTTAAAAAGAGTGGTGCTTGTCCAACTGTCTAAAGATATCTTCTACTTTGTAAAACTTAATTATATCTGACAGTTTTGTGGAGCATGAGGGCCTATATCATTTGTGATGGATGTTTCCGTATTCATCTGTTATCCACAAGAAGGAAAGTATTATGGCTGTTAGTTCATCCTATAATGCAACAGGCCAACATGCATACATCTTGGCTTTGTGTAGGTTCAAATCTATGTAGGGGACAGCTCCTACTATATTATGATCATTGTGTCTGTGTAAAAGTTTTCAAAATGCTGCTATTCATACCTGCTTATTGATCATAATTCATACATGGGGTCTGAGTATTGTGTTAACTGTTGCCATCTCTCTCGATTCAATGTCACAGTCCTGCCTTCTTCGACACATGCCTGACTGTCACAGATCTTCTTTCACACAATGCCTCCACCTTTTTGCTGGACGTCCTCGTTCTCTCATACCTTCTTCCTGTCTTTTCCAAACCTTCACCAGATTATCTTCTGCTTTTCTGCACATGTCCGAACCACCACTATCTGTTTTCTTTGATATTTTTTGCAATTGGAGCTACTTTGGCTTCTGCTCTTATGTCCTCATTTCTTCATCTGTCCCAGAATGTGTATACTACCACCCTTCTCAGGCACTTCATTTACAATACCCTTTAGGTTCCACATTTGCTCTACCTTTACTGCCCAAGTTTCTGTACCATACAGTAGTACTGGTCGCACCACTCTCTTGTACACCTTACTTTTCAGCTTTTTGGGGATTTTTCTGTCATAAACTACACCTAAGACTCTGTGCTAGCTGGCTGCATTCCCTCTGATTCTAGCTTTGACCTCTTCGTTCAGACTTCCCTTCTCCTCAACCACCCCTCCCATATACCTGAAGCTGTTAACCCATTCCACTATCTTCCATTCATCACAACTCTTAGCTTATTCTGATTTCCCCAGTTTGCTGCCATTACCACTGTCTTATCTGTGCTTACTTTCATCCCATGTGCCTTCAGTTTTGTATTCCATTCCCCTATCCTTTACTGAAGTTCTTACTCAGAGTCTGCCTGTAATACCACATCGTCTGCATACAGCAACTTTGTTAATCTGTCCCCTCCAACCTGTTTGCAAATGTAGTCCATCACCAGCATGAACAGCAGTGGGCTTAGGTGGTGCACACCCACTCCCACTGGGAACCCCTCTGTGAGGCCAAACGCTGTTCATACTTGAGTCATTGGGTCCTGCCTGCACTAATTCTAACAATGTTTTTGGGACTTCAAACCACCACACTACTGCACAAATCAGCTTTCTTGAGACCTTGTAATATGCTTTCTCCAAGTCTAGGAATACTGATCCGGACTCTTTCCTCATCTCTAGTTTCTTCTCAACTATCCGTCTCACTGCAAACATTGGGTCAGTCATGCTGCATGCTGATCTGAATCAGAACTGCTCATTTCCCATCTTACTTTCTACTACTCTGCATATCCGTTTATCAATTACCCTCTCCAGAACTTTCATGCAATGTGATAGAAGTTTGATGCCTCTGTACTGCCCACAGTTGTGGATGTCCCCTTTGTTCTTGTACACTGGCACAAGTATGCTTATTCTCCAGTCATCTGGGATAAGCCTTTCTCTCCACAATGCTATAAGTACTCTTGGGAGCAATTTGTCCCCTATCTGACCCAGCATCTTTATTATATCTGCTGTGACCTCATCGGAACCTGCTGCTTTCCCTGACTTCATTTCTTCCTTAGTGCTATCCTTCTAAGGTGGGCTCCTCCTCTTCCCGGGCTGTTTCTGGGGCAATACAGCTTCTAAGGGGTTTTCTTCATTCAGTAGCTGATGGAAATACTCCTTCCATCTGCCTATGATGTCCTGTGGATTGTGAGGGGGTTGTTGCTGACATCTCTTATGAAGGGTGTCTAACTATCTTCTTTATCTTTCTGTCTTTACCTTGCAACCTGATACAATTTCTTTGTGCCACCTACTAAGTCACTTTCCAGAAGTTGGTAGAGTGCCTCTGATGCCTATTTTTGCTATTGCAACTCCTTTCTTAAGCTTCCCTCTCAGTATTTCTTCTTAGCCTGGTCAGTCTTTTCTATCTCCCACTTTTTCCTGCACTCCTTTTTTTTTATTACTTCCTGGACTTCTGCATTCCAGTACTAGCTTTACTTATATACCTTATTTCTATATCTGGCTTAGCCACATATCTTTTCTGTAGCCCTCACTGTTGTGAAGTGCTAACATTCTACTGCAACTCCACCTACTTCCTCCTTTCCTTTGGGTGCTAGAGTCCTGAGTAATTCTTGTGCTTTCTCCACAGCCAACTTTCAGGTCTTCTGCCTGGTTTCTGTTGAACTTAAGGCCTTCTCTGACCACTGCTTGATTGTGGCAACCAGTGGTTTGTGCTGTGGGCCGACTGTTTCACTGAGGATGACTTTGCAATCATTGATTCTTCCCCAGTGCCCTTTCCTCCTGAGTAATTCTTGTGATTTCTCTCCAGTCAACTTTCAGGTCTTCTGCCTGGTCTCTGTTGAACTTAGGGCCTTCTCTGACCACTGCTTGCAGCTGATTGTGGCAACCAGTGGTTTGTGCTGTGGGCTGACTGTTTCACTGAGGATGACTTTGCAATCACTGATTCTTCCCCAGTACCCTTTCCTTACTAGGAGGAAGTATTTCTGATTTGCATGTTGGCCATTCTTGTATGTGATCTTCTGACTGTCTCGCTTTATAACCATATCTTAGCCATCAAGCCATTTGCCAGAAAGAAGTCTAGAATGGCCTCTCCTTTTTTATTCCTGTCACCCTAGTGGACCTAGGCAGTTGTTACATCCTGTTTTGCCTGTCCCGATATGTGCATTCAAATCACCCATTATCAACATCAATTTCTGTTGTCCTGCTTTATCTAATAGGTCCTGCAACTGCTACCCAAATGCACTATTTTCCTTACTATGAGAATCCTGCTGTGGGGCATAGGCTGATATTATGAATACTGCCCTATCATTACACTGGAGTCTGATTGCCATGAGTCTTTCACTAATTTTGATGATAACCCTCACTGTCTTCTGAAGCCTCTCTCTCACCACAATGCCCACTTCATTTCTAGCCTGTCCACCTACTGAGTAGTAGACTCTGGATCCCAAGCTAAGTGGCTTAAGCACACTGCCCTTCCATCCTGTCTCTTGGATACACAGGATGTTCAGCCTCATCTCTATCATCATGTCATCCACTTCCAAGCTGCATCCTGTCAGTGAGCCTACATTAACTGTAGCAATTCTCAATTAATATTTGGCAGGTTCATAGGTATGTACTAGGCTATCGGCCCAAGGGCCTAAGTAAACCTAGCCAACAAAGTTCCCTGGCTTTTGCCACCCAATAAGGTTATTTTCCTGTGCCCCTGTCAAGCAAGGCCACAGAAGTGATCCCCAGGGTGAATGTCCTATTTCCCATCCACTCATCAAGATTTTTCTTGAAGAGTGCTAGTGAGGAACTATGCTTGACATAGATAGGTAGCTTGTTCCAGAGTATGGGGAGTCTCTGGGACAGGAATCTATTCCTCCAGCATGTTCTGTTTATTGTGGTGACAAGGTTTCCTTCTCTAGAGCGTGTGGCTCGGAAGGATTGGGATTTCTTTAGGTATAGCATGTTCAACAGTTCTGGGTTTGACTTAGCTTTGTATGTTAGGCAGAGATCAGCTCGGAGTAGGTGATATGCTACGGAGTAAAGCTGGAGTTTTTTGAGATGGTCATCGTAGGGCATATGTCTGAGTCCCGTAATCCTCTTTGTGAGGCATTTTTGTGGCCTTTCCAGCTGTTGCAGATGTCTTGTGAGGTATATTCCAAATGGGGCGTTGTACTCAAAGATGGGTCTAATGAGAACCGAGTAGAGGGAAACAATGACCTCTTTTTTCCTGGATGAGAACCATTTCGTGATGAGGTGTGCCACGTAGAAGGATTTCCTGACTACTGTGGCAATGTGATTATCAAAGGAGAGACTACTATCCACCTGAGTCCCAAGGTCTCTTATCACACCTCCGGCATTAAGTGGACTGCCACCTATGTGGTAGTTCGTGGGTACAGAGTTTTTACCAAAGGGGATGACAATGCACTTTTTAGCATTTAGCTTGAGGCTATGGCTTTGACACCAGGCATCAGTCTCAGTGAGGCCCTTCTGTAGGATGTCCACATCATTTGGGGACTCTACTACGACACCTAATGTGCAGTCATCTGTGAACTTCGTCAGCCAGGGGCCCTCCGTTTTAGCCTGTACTTCAGAGAAGTAGATCCCAAACAAGAGAGGACCGAAGACTGAACCGTGTGGTACTCCACTTGTCACGGGTTTGAAGTCAGATTTGGAGTCTGCAACTTTTACAGTGTGGGTTCTGTCAGTGAGCCAGTTGGCAACCCATCTTGTGACGTATGGATTTATACCCAGATTAATGAGTTTACCTATGATTCCAGAATGGGGGATGGTGTCAAAAGCCCTGGTGAGGTCAAGATCGGCTGTGTGAACTGCCTTGCCCTCGTCTACGGCTTTGGTGACTGTTTCGAAGAAGTCGATCAGGTTCAGGAGACATGATCTGCCCTTCACAAACCTGAACTGGGTAGGGTCCAGAGTTTGAAGTTTACCAATGTCTTTGTTTATGAGTTCCATGATGATACGTTCCATGGCCTTGCAAACCAGGCTCATCAGGCTAATGGGGAAATAGTTCCTGGGGTCCGTGGTGGCTCCCCTTTTGTAGAGTGGTATAACTGTTGCTGTGCACCATTCAGTGGGTACAAAGCATGTCCTGAGGCTATGATTGAAAATGCTGCTTAGGTGGGGGCCAGTTCATTCTGAAGTTCGTGTAGAATGCAGCCTGGGATGTTGTCCGGTCCCACGGATGCTGTGTTCTTTGCTTTGGAGAATGCAGTTTTTACCTGCTCAGTTGTGACTGCAGGGACACTGCATTCTTCCGGTATGGATATGGGCCCTGTAGTGGGTGGGGGGGGGAGTAATGTTAGCAGTGAACCTATCAGCCAGGATTTTGGCGATATCAGCTGGTTCTGTAATTTTCGTGCCATTGTGCTGTAACTCAGAGCAGGTCTGGGTGTTGCCAATTAAATTCTTGACATAGCTATAGAATGCTTTGTGGTTGTCCTTAGAGTCAGTGGCAATCTTTTTTTTTGTAGCTGGCTTTGGAGGATTTTATGAGGGATCTCAGCTTCTTACTGAGGCTGACCAGGGAGCTCTTCCACTCATGGGATTTTACTCTCTTTTGCAACAGTTTCTTCCTTCTGTTGTAGAGTTTGTTTATAGCAGGAGACCACCATATTGGCTTCTTTTTTTTTTTGGAGGGTAGCTTTTTGGTTCTGTTAGGGATAGCATGATCCATGCACTAATGTAAGTGCTTATAGAGCATATTTGTATACAATTCGGCAGTCGTGACTGTATTGTCCATCTGCGTGGGTGTAGTGAAGTTGGCCACTTTTGTCTTAAGAAGCATGAAGTTGGCTTTGGAAAAAATGTTTACAGTGGTTTTCTTAAGGGGGGGTGGGGGCAGGATGTGGTTATCTACGTTGATTAGCTTATGGTCGGATCTGACCAACGAGGAGTTGACTTCAGGTGTGGAACACCTTTCACTCATGTTGGTAATGATTAGGTCTAGGATATTATTGTCCCTGGTGGGGGTGTGGATAAGTTGATCCAAGGCATTGGAGTTTATGAATTCTAGAAAGGGTTGAGCAAAGGAGTTGGTACATAAGTAGTTTTCCCAGTTAATGGTGGGGTAGTTGAAATTGCCCATTATTAGGGTGTTTGGTTGAACCCCAATATTTTCTAGTATATCAAGAAAAGAGGAGTGGGAATCCTGAGGCATGGTGGGGGATTTGGATTGCAGTTTTGCCCAGAGTTAGTTGCACTTGGATAATTTCGGATGCATTATGTTGGGCAACTAGCCTGGAGGTGTGGTTATCCTTAATGAATATGGATGCACCTCCGCCCCTGGTGTTCTGGTCCTGGTTAGATGGCTGAAAGGTAATGTATGAGTTATATCCTGGTAATGCAGGGGTGCTCTCTGGAGCCTTGAATCAGGTTTCAGTCACTGCACAGACAATCGATGTTCTCCATTTTAAGAAGTGCCTCGAGTGATTGCATTTTGAGGTTTAGACTTCTAGCATTGAGCAGCATTAGCCTCAGTTTTTGCTTGCCTGTATCTGTTACAGTGGTGGGTTTGTCATTTGAACCTTGCCTAAAAAAAGGCACTATATGGGGTAGCAAGAGCCTTAGCCAGTATCCGGAATCCCAAGGGCAACAGGTCCAGGCCATCTCTGGCAAAGCATCATGCGCTGTCAACTATGTCGTCCCAGGCAAACAGATACTGGATCCCCTTAGAATGACACCAGAACCTTAGCCAATTGTTGAAGTCAATCATTTTGTCCTTGTACTGCAGTATCACTCTGGGTGAAGGTAGTATACTACTCAGGGCCACGGTCATACCTGCCTGGATTACAAGATCGGAGACCTCCTCCATGTCTCTGTTCATGTAATCCAGGAAGGTATGTCTCAGGTTGCTCACACCAACATGGACAATGACTGAGTCATATTTGTACTTGTTGTGGAGTGACCCAAGTGCGTGGGTTATGTGGCAGATCCTGGCACCAAACAGTTAGCTAACAGTATCTTCTCTTTGTCTATTCTGGTGAGTGGAACATTAGTGTGCCTGACTACAGAGTCACCTATGACTAGTGTGTTAGGTACATTGTTTTGCCTTATGGGCTGTGATTGAGTGGCACGTGATTGAGTGGCACACTGAGTCTGTGTGTTATGTGTCTTTTGGGTTGTGATGAGAGGTGGAAGTTGCTTGAGTTTCTGCTTTGGAGGTCTCTGTTGCTTGGGCAGATTCTTACTGAGAGCCTCCAAGAATGTTTTTGTGCATCTATGTGCGGGTTTTGGTGGTGCAGGTATAGTGGGACCATGTGATGTGTATGGTGTGGAGCAAGTGTTTACCTTCTCTTCCTGACTGACAAGTTCAGTCTTGGGTTGAGAGAGCTCTGCTTCCAGTTTGGCTAAATAAATGCATCTGTCACCGGTTGTAGTGTTGGGTGGTAGGAGGAGAGGGTTGTCAGTGTACATGAGGCAATTGCTACATTGCCCCAAGATGCCCATATTCATCAGGTAGATGGGAGAAAACACCGTGAGCTGTCCCTTGGACATGCCTGGGTAATCACTTTTTCTCATCTAGACAAGTGAGGGAAGTACTACAGCTGTTTCCTCGAAGTAACTTTAGGAAAATAAGTATAAAAACTGTTAATCACTAGGTAATGAGAAAGGTTGAGTGTTTCAGTAATTTGTAGCTTATTTAGTGCTTACAACAGTTTTGAACCAGTGCTGAGCACAGAAACGTAGATTCAAGTGCTAAGATTAAGAAACTGGCTAGTTCTAAGGGAAAAACTGAAGAGCAGACTTTATGGCACCGGGAATCATTTAACCCTAGCTAAGCAGTGCTGCGCGATGTGCAAACTCGAGCAAGCCCATGCAAACACGGGATTTTAACTCAGAAACTTGAAAGGGATAGAAATTAGCCCAAAACAGCCAAGAAGGTAAATTTCAGAGCTGGAAACCACTCCTCTTGCAACAGATAGGCTGCTCTAATGCTTACCACCCTCACTACTGCTTACCACTCACTAATAAGCAGAAAGATCTCCCACTGCCACAACAAGGTCTGGACCACTCAGAAACACTAACTAAAGTCCTGAAGCCAGCAGATCTGGGATCCAGACTATTCTAGTATAGCTAATCCAAAGCCAACAAAAACTTGATAAAAAAATATCTAGAAGCACAAGAGCAATTAAGCAGACAGCTGGCAATTAATAAAAAGGAAGTATTTATTGATAAGCGCTTTCGGCTGCGTAGTGCCAGCCTTCAGCAGACAAATTCAAATTACAAAATACAGCTTTTATAAGATATACTAAAATAAGCAATTAATCAATTATGATGTAAAAACCAGCCAAAAAAGCCAAAAGTGCTACCTATCATATATAAATTGTTAAACCTGCACACACCAAATATTACGAATTAATTTAATTCATTACATAATAACTTATGTTCATTATAAAAAATATATGCATATATAATGTGCATATGTTAAATATTTTTTCGTAAAAAAACATATTCGAACAAATTTTTACATTTTAGTAGCAATCATCCACAATATGTCAAAAAAGCAGTCATAAAAGGACAGCTAGTACGGGCAGCACATATGGTTTCATAATTTGAAGAATTTGTTGAAGAATGTAACTTTATTATGAATATGTTTTCAAATAGGGGATATCCTAAACAATTCATTGATGTTATATTCAATGAAGTCTTAAACAAAAGGAAAAAAGGTTTTTATATACAATTATTAAGGGATCGTAATAGCCTTAATATGCAACAGTTTGAACAGCAGGGTATAGAACAACAGGTACCATTATTGAATGAATATGATTTGAATATCACCGAGAGTAACGCAAGTAATATTAATAGCAATAGTGTCGCTTTTATCACTACTTTCACACAAGATTCTGAACATATCAAAAATCTGGTCATGAAAAATTGGAACATTATCAAGAGGGATCCAGATTTAGTGACATCATTGGGTGCATAACCAACTATTGTATATAAGAGAGACAAAAATTTAAAGGATTGGTGTAACGGAGCATCCGGTGGGACAAACAATACACCAGGTAGAATGAGAAAGTGCAACATGTGTAGTTATTGTTCAGATATTTTGGAAATTGATGAAATAGTTATTAATGGTATTCTGATTAAAATAAAAGGTAGATACAATTGTAATACCTCGGGGGTAGTATAGGCTGCAATTTGCTCATTTTGTTCAGCCTATTATATAGGGAAAACTGAACGTAAATTAAAGCAACGAATTTATGAGCATAATTATGATATTAGTAAACAATTACACAAAAATGCTCTATATAGGCACATAGTTCTACACCCTGAGCATAAATTTAAATTTATTATATTGAAACAAATTGTACTATCACCTAGAAAAGGCCCTTGGAAAACCATTTTAAAGGCTAAGGAATATTGGTGGCAAGTGTATTTAAATGCCACTCAAATTCCTGGTCTTAACGATTCTATTTCTACCACTAGTATTTTAAAATTAAAGGCTACAAATAGATAATGGTTTTAATGAATTTTGTATAATAATCAATTTCTATATTTTTTACCCATTTTTAAATTCCATTTTTACATTTACACACATACACATATTACAATAGTACATTAACATATTTAACATATGCACAGTATATATACATATATTTTTTATAATGAACATATATTATGTAATGAATTAAATTAATTTGTAATATTTGGTGTGTGCAGGTTTAACAATTTATATATGATAGGTAGCACTTTTGGCTTTTTTGGCGGGTTTTTACATCATAATTGACTAATTGCTTATTTTAGTATATCTTATAAAAGCTGTATTTTGTAATTTGAATTTGTCTGATGAAGGCTGGCACTATGCAGCCAAAAGCGCTTATCAATAAATTCTTCCTTTTATTAATTGCCAGCTGTCCGCTTGATTGCTCTTGTGCTTCTAATATTTTCTATTCTAGTATAGAAAAAGGTGGGAAACGAGCAGTACAGTTAGTATTTTGGGGGGTTGTTTTTTTTTTTAGAAATTAGGCAGCAAAAAGCAAGTTAAAACAGTAGAAATGCACAGAAAGGCTGTCACACTCGAGTGTGATGCCTACTAAATACAGTTGAATTTTAAGTTTTAAACAGATTCAAGTGCACACACAGTAAAGTGATTTAACAGTACAATGCAGCAGAAATACAGTAAAACCACAGTACAATGCAGCAGAAATACAGTAAAACCACAGTAAAATGGCTTTTTAAAAGTCCGATTAGCTAAAACAGTTAATAGAAAGCCAAAATGGTACTTCAATCAGCAAAAAAAGTCTCTCCTTCTCACTTCTGATGATGTAGTAGTCTGCATGATGCCCAAACAGGATCTGCCAAGATAAAACAAGTGCAAACCCATGCAAACACAGATTTTTAACTCCGAAACTTGAAAGGGACATAAATTAGACCAAAAGGGCCAATACAGTAAATTTCAGAGCTGGAAACTACTCCTCTTGCAACAGATAGGCTGTTCTAATGCTCACCACTCTCACTGATAAGCAGAAAGACCTCCCACTACCACAACAAGGTCTGGACCACTCAGAAACACTGACTAAAGTCCTGAAACCAGCAGATCTGGGATTCAGGTTGACTGGTTTTATGTCTTGTTATGTATTAAGCTTTTGCTCAACAGAGCTATCCCAGGCTGGGCAAATAAACACTGCCAAAAGGGGTACATATACCCTTCCCACCATTAGCATGGGCCTCTAGTATAAGTCAGAGAAGGTCGGGTCCTCATCCCACTTCTCACCCATGCCCATTTTGACAACATTAGTTAACATGACCAAATCACCCACAGCCATATTTTACACCATCGAGTGGCTAGCCCTGCCACAGTGTGCAGTCTGTGATCCATGTTCTCCTATCTTGAGGAGACTGTGCAGCACAGTAGATGCCCAAAGCGGTTGGTCTATACAACTCTTCCCCCTATAGGGTACCATGTAGAGTCTATGCTGCTGTCCACAGCTCCATTCAGTGGTATGTTTGAGATGGAAACATTCAACATGTTTTTCAGTGGTGGAAGGAACCTCACAGAGTCACAAGAATAACATGCAAACTCCAAACAGGCAATGGTTGGAGGTCAGGATTGAACCTTGTACCTTGTGCATGGGAGGTGAAGACCTTAACCACTGTGACAACTGGTCTACTTATTGATATCAGCAGTTATTTTGGACATGCTTATGACTACCTCTTTTAGTCAGATTTCAACAAATGTTTCCATAATGGTATGACAACAGCACTTTTTTTTTTACTACATTTGAACATACTTTGAACATACTGGCTTATTTCTGAAAAAATGAATGTGGAATATGCTAACATTTGCAATTTGAATTCAACACCCTTCTCATATCTATATTTTGAGGGAGTGAGAGATATACATTTGGACTGTACAACAGGGATATCCCCTGCTATCAGGGATAATTTGGAGTTATAATTTGTACTTTAACAATAAATATCTGTACATATTTTGTTCTCCTCCCTAAAATACATTACTATGTATTTGATGTACAGCAATTTGTAGTTGTCTCTTAACAACAGATATGTGTTACATGACAGTGTTCCATTCTCGGAGGTATGAAAGTTTATAGTTGTGTTGTGACCACTGTGCTGATATACATTCATCCTTGCAATTTTTTTATAAAGCTACAGCACGTTGTACTTGTAAAGTGTAACCTGTGCTCCCTACTACTACATCATCCCTGCACATTCACACCTCCAATTTGTTTAACAGCATTTTTGCTATGCAATCTCAGACAAGATGGATTAGCTAGGCAAGTAGTTGTCAGGATTAGTGTGGAGACAGCTTAAAGTTGCAGGTTTGAATCTCCTGTCATCTATGTTCAGTTCTGTTCTAATATGTAAAGGAGTGTGTGTGTTTGTATGTGAAACATGCCAAACTGTATGGAGATTCTATAATCTTCCTCAATCTAAAACGTAGAGAACATGCGCTGAGCAACATATCAATGTTTTTACCTACATCATTCATACATGCTTTTTACTTTTTGCAGGTGATGAGAACATACTTTTAATTATGGTCTGTGCACTCTACATGATTCTCTCCAAATACTCTCCTTAAACAGAATACACTTAACCTCTCACTCAAATAACAATGTGGGTGACGTTATTTGAAAATGCTATTTAATTAACAGTCATGTTTTAAGATGATTTTAGCACTGAGGAAGGATTGTTTTTATTCGAAAGCTTTGCAATTAAATACTTGTACGGTGTTTGCAGAGTCCATTTATTTGTTTGTAATGCATAAATGTAATTACTGTTTGTGTATAAAAGTAAATAGAAATGTAACTACACTGTGCTTAACTGGAACTTAGTATATTGCAATGTAAGCAAATGGAGCTTCTCCACTGGCTTCCCCTGAAAATAGGTATTACCTAATCGGACTTTCCCAGTAAACAAAGATAAATATATATGCTATTGTAATGATTTATTCAGTAACAGTACAACACACCTTCTTTGGCCTATATTACATTTCTGCATCCATTCCTTATTTCAATAAATTCACACATTTTACTCATGATGTACATATGCAATGGCTTATGAACATGTCTCTGCACATATTCCAATCAAAGAAACAACACTGTACCTTGGCACTGTGAACAGTCACTGAATTCATGTTAATGTGCTGTAATGTTGCTCACATGATACTCCTTTGCTCAGTCATAACCAGAGTCACTAACATATAACTACAGGCGTTTCTTCCACAGGTTTTACAGTGGCATGACTGTATACACGTGTATGTGATACCAATTCTTACCTTGCTTACCTATGCTTGTCGCTGTTACATGACCACACAATACAATGTGTGTGATTTATATACATGGCCATTTCTGTTGACATTGGGAATGCAGTCTACCCTTGTGACATGCATTAGCCATTCGCTTCAAGGTAGTCTGGGTTGACTTCATCACCCTATGCACACATGTATTTGCAATACGTCACCATACATATTGCTGCCCTACTTTATCATTTATTGACTTGAGCTTTCATGCCATGTCTTCGCTGATGTGGGCCCATGCTGTCTACTTCCCTTCCACCTTTGTAGGTATGTCATACATCTTGCACATATACATGATATATGTTCTCCTTTGTTGGACTTCTCAACAGAGGCAAAGAGGGCCAATACTACAAAGTAAGTACAAAGAACTTTAAATGTTGGATTATATTTTTTTCATAAAATTTCATAAGGAATATAACACATACTTTTTAGCTTACCTGAAACTGCTGATTGTCATCCTACTTAACACGACTATGAATAAATTAGACAATCCCTTGACATTATTAATGGCACATTCAAGTTGTGTGTTCATTCAGAATTTCAACACTGATAAAAATGGCTTCTTTAGAGAAAGCCCACTTGTAAGCCACAAAAATACTAATATTTACAATAACAGTTTCTGCATACAGGCACTGTCAATCAGGATATGAAAACATACCCTTCTCAAATTATTTTTTGTACAGCCAAATTGCCTCTAGTATTCATTTTTAGCACATTGCACAATCTGATGGTGATATCAGGGCTTCATAAAAAAATATTTTTTTGTTCTTTTGAATATAATGCACCTCCCTTTGATCTTAACACAGAAACTACTATGTAAATCTCTTTGGGAGATTCAAGAAATGCTCATATATGGAATTTTAGCTTGCTTTAAGTCACAGTCTAACATTTTTTTCTTGACGTTTGATATGTAAGTCAACAGAATGGCTTCTTTACATTAAAGCACATTACTGTGAAGTGCTTTCAATTTTACTGCATATTTAAAGGTATGCAGACCAGACACATGAGGGACAATACTGCCAGGCACTATTAGTGTTTAATATCAATTATGAGGAACTGATAAACAGCACTGTCATAATAGGAAAACATTTTTTTGTCTTGTGATACAGGCATAAATACAGATAATTTCAATATCAGATTTTATCCATTTGACATACAAGACTGTGTTGTTTTACTGTTGGCCCCAACTACTACTGGCCAGTGACACATAAATAATGCATATGCATTTTTATTAGTGCATTATTGCAAAATTAGTAGTTAATTATTTTGTTAAGAATCCAAACAACATCTAGAATGTAGAATAAACCGAGGGTCCTTTTTCATTTTTTTTTTTTTTTACATTTTTAGGGTTATATTGACAAAGCCTCTTTTACTGAAGCATACCATTCAATAATGAATACAGAAACATCACCACTCTCCATTGCTGTTTAGCTCAAGAGTCTTGTTATTTGGTAGGTTATCCAGTCTCAAGGAGAGAGAAACTCTCAAAGTTATAAGATATAAATGCAGATATTATTAATTTTGCAGAACAAACAGAAGAAATAATATTCAGGACAGCAGTAAGAAGAAATAATACAACGCAAGAATCATCAGAATATCTTTCCATTTTTTTCAAATACTACATTTGTTGTTTGTAAAGATCCTGAGTGAAACACATACTGTGTGTTTAAATAGAACAAATCTAAGTAATGTAGTACATATAGGTATGCATACTGTGTTAATATCTGTAGCTTATTAAATGGTATGTTCAACAGACAGATGTGCATATAAGCAAAATAAATGACTGTCTGTTTACATTATCATTACAAAATTTCAGGATGCTGTTTTACAACTAGGGACTTAATCTTTCTATGCTCTAACATGTCAGGTACTTGCTAAGAAGTTACATTTGCCATTCAGAAGTTTGGTCATTTATTTAAAGGCAGTCTGTTAACAACTTCTGTTTTAAATCACCCCGTTTTTTTTTTTCAACTGCTACAACTATGTATAGAACTTTACAATGAGTATTTGAGCATTTAACTTACTACTGTTCACAGAACAAAGTATAACATACTAGATATAAATTAGTTTCATGCACAGCACTTTGCCTTTCTTTGTTAGACATGGGTGTACCTGTCCCTTTTGCATGCTACCTTTATTTCTCATTAGTTTCATGCAGCACTTTGTCTTTCTTTGTTAGACATGGGTGTACATGTCCCTTTTGCATGTTACCTTTATTGCTAACTAGTTTCATGCACAGCACTTTGTCTTTCTTTGCTAAATGTGGGTGTGTATCCCTTTTGCATGCTACCTTTATTGCTCATTAGTTTCATGCAGCACTTTTCCTTTCTTTGTTAGACATGGGTGTACATGTCCCTTTTGCATGTTACCTTTATTGCTAACTAGTTTCATGCACAGCACTTTGTCTTTCTTTGCTAGATGTGGGTGTGTATCCCTTTTGCATGCTACCTTTATTTCTCATTAGTTTCATGCAGCACTTTTCCTTTCTTTGTTAGACATGGGAGTACATGTCCCTTTTGCATGCTACCTTTATTTCTCATTAGTTTCATGCAGCACTTTGCCTTTCTTTGTTAGACATGGGTGTACATGTCCCTTTTGCATGTTACCTTTATTGCTAACTAGTTTCATGCACAGCACTTTGTCTTTCTTTGCTAGATGTGGGTGTGTATCCCTTTTGCATGCTACCTTTATTGCTCATTAGTTTCATGCAGCACTTTTCCTTTCTTTGTTAGACATGGGTGTACATGTCCCTTTTGCATGTTACCTTTATTGCTAACTAGTTTCATGCAGCACTTTGCCTTTCTTTGTTAGACATGGGTGTACATGTCCCTTTTGCATGTTACCTTTATTGCTGACTAGTTTCATGCACAGCACTTTGCCTTTCTTTGTTAGACATGGGTGTACATGTCCCTTTTGCATGTTACCTTTATTTCTCATTAGTTTCATGCAGCACTTTTCCTTTCTTTGTTAGACATGGGTGTACATGTCCCTTTTGCATGTTACCTTTATTGCTAACTAGTTTCATGCACAGCACTTTGTCTTTCTTTGCTAGATGTGGGTGTATATCCCTTTTGCATGCTACCTTTATTGCTCATTAGCTTCATGCAGCACTTTTCCTTTCTTTGTTAGACATGGGTGTACATGTCCCTTTTGCATGCTACCTTTATTTCTCATTAGTTTCATGCACAGCACTTTGCTTTTTTTTGTTAGACATGGGTGTACATGTCCCTTTTGCATGCTACCTTTATTTCTCATTAGTTTCATGCACAGCACTTTGCTTTTTTTTGTTAGACATGGGTGTACCTGTCCCTTTTGCATGCTAACTTTATTTCTCATTAGTTTCATGCACAGCACTTTGCCTTTCTTTTTTAGACACGGGTGTACATGTCCCTTTTGCATTCTACCTTTATTTCTCATTAGTTTCACGCACAGCACTTTGCCTTTCTTTGTTAGACATGGGTGTACCTGTCCCTTTTGCATGCTACCTTTATTGCTAACTAGTTTCATGCAGCACTTTGCCTTTCTTTGTTAGACATGGGTGTACATGTCCCTTCTGCATGTTACCTTTATTTCTCATTAGTTTCACGACAGCACTTTGCCTTTCTTTGTTAGACATGGGAGTACATGTCCCTTTTGCATGCTACCTGCATGTTACCTTTATTTCTCATTAGTTTCACGACAGCACTTTGCCTTTCTTTGTTAGACATGGGAGTACATGTCCCTTTTGCATGCTACCTTTATTTCTCATTAGTTTCACGCACAGCACTTTGCCTTTCTTTGTTAGACATGTGTGTACATGTCCCTTTTGCATGTTACCTTTATTGCTAACTAGTTTCATGCACAGCACTTTGACTTTCTTTGTTAGACTTGGGTGTACATGCCCCTTTTGCATGTTACCTTTACTGCTAACTAGTTTCATGCACAGCACTTTGCCTTTCTTTGCTAGACTTGGGTGTACATGTCCCTTTTGCATGTTACCTTTATTTCTCATTAGTTTCACGCACAGCACTTTTCCTTTCTTTGTTAGACATGGGTGTACATGTCCCTTTTGCATGCTACCTTTATTGCTAACTAGTTTCATGCACAGCACTTTGACTTTCTTTGTTAGACTTGGGTGTACATGCCCCTTTTGCATGTTACCTTTACTGCTAACTAGTTTCATGCACAGCACTTTGCCTTTCTTTGCTAGACTTGGGTGTACATGTCCCTTTTGCATGTTACCTTTATTTCTCATTAGTTTCACGCACAGCACTTTTCCTTTCTTTGTTAGACATGGGTGTACATGTCCCTTTTGCATGCTACCTTTATTGCTAACTAGTTTCATGCACAGCACTTTGCCTTTCTTTGTTAGACTTGGGTGTACACGTCCCTTCTGCATGCTACCTTTATTGCTCATTAGTTTCATGCACAACCTGATGTCATTTTCCTAATGAAAATCTTTTTTTATTTCTGTATTATATAACATCTATTTGAATTGTGCAATATGGATTGGTACTATACAAAATATGTATTTAACATTTAATTGAAATGTATATTATGGATTTGTGCTCTTTCTGTACTATGCATTTGTATTTCTCTGGAGCTATTCTCCCCAGGACTCCACTGAAGATGGGCTCCTTTAGCCCAATGGACTATCTTGGAAAACAAATTGCAAATACTTAAATAAATAAATAAATAATGCACAGCACTTTGCCTCTTTTTGCTAGACATGGATGCACGTCTCTTTTGCATGCTACCTTTACTGCTCATTTGTTTCATGTATAGCAATTTGCCTTTCTTTGCTAGACATGGGTGTACCTGTCCCTTTTACATGCTACCTTTATTGCTCATTTTGCTACCAATTATAAAAAACGAGCAACACAACTTATGTACTCTCTGCCTAGGCCTCAGTTTAGTAGTAACAGACATTATATACATGAGAGTATCATACCCTTATTTTTTTTTTTTAATTTTGTGATGAAACCGATGCTTTGCTGCACACTACTAAAACAGATTAATTTTACATTACTCTGAAATGCATGCAGAAGTGTTTATATAGATTAATCAAAGGTGATGCAGTATATTACAGCTATGATTTTGTACGACAGTCTGCTTACTCTAAAAATTACTGTAAGTATTAAATGTATACATAAAAATCAGCAAATTACTAAGTATGCATATTACTTCTCAGCACTCTTGGCAGAGTTTACATCTTTTAAAGGTCGACCTACTGGCTTTTGTTTAGAAGTCGAGGGGACGTGTTCCATGAAGATATTTGAAGTAGCTCATCTGGGACAATTTGATAGGGGATGTCTTGTAGTCTTAAATACATTACTTCCAACTGAAATGTTATTTCCTATAGCTTTCACACACGGTTACTAATTACACAGCATTGCTATTTAACATATTTACTGAAGTAAGGCCTATTAAACTAGCATTTATCCGTTACACAATTTTTTTTTCATGAGAAAAGTTTATACAATGTCATTACTCATGTTTTATACAGATTTGAGTATCACTTGTATACTTGCAACAACTGTGCCTGGGTTTCAGCTTTAGAGGAATACAATTTAAACACTTTACTGCTAATGCAATTTTCAAGAGAAAGATGCTACTGAGTTATAAATATTATACAGGTGTCAATGAACAGAGACACTGGACTCAGTATTTGAATTATATTTTAGAGGTCTTTATAAACTCATAGAAAAAAATCATTAGCAGCTTAAGTCATTAAAATCAGCCATGAGGCGGTACTTATCTTATGCAGTTGTGCCTGTGCAAACTGTGCAATCTGTAATTATTGTAAGTTTCTTTAACTTTTGAAATGTGTATTAATCTGTGAAAAATGTGTCATTCAAAAAAGTGTTTTTATATCAGCAGTAGTGTAGAACAAAACTGTATAACAATAAAATGCAATAATTGTTTATTACTGAACTCTTGTATTTCTGCGGTTTACTATTAGTCATACCTTTTTGGACAAAGCCAAAAACAATGGCCAAAATCAGAGGCATTAATAAAATAACAGGTTTTTACATCAACATGCAATGTTTGAGCAATCAGAAGTATTAAATTCGAATGTCTGACATCAATGGTTGACTGCAATCCTCAGTGGCTTGCCAGAAAAAATAAATTAAATCCATGGCAGGGAGGGCAAAAATATGAGGCAAAAGCAGCAGGTTATTAAACGTAACAGCAAACCATATTACATACAAACTGTGTGCAATGCACCTGCATTTTATACCCTCTCCATTACTGTAGTCAGGGATAAAGTGCTCTGTCTATGCATATTGGCAATCAGTAATTGAAAATGTGAACACTCATTGCAGGATGAATAATATGTGTTAGATTTAATGGACATTTTTGAAATACTTGAGCAAGATTTATAAAGATGCACTTTAACTTCTGGGAAGCTTTTTCCAGAACTTGGGAAGGAGTATCAGTAATTTTCAAATATTACTTTTTCCTTTGGCTGCTTTGTTTTACCTACTACACTGTTGGACAGGTGTATGTCTTCATGAAGCAGGACTGACAACATAGTTTGCCTTATTGTAATTTTATCAGATGTTAATGAACATATACTGAAACATCAGGAAACCAAAATGGTACATTATTTTGCTGTTCTCTTGGCATACGCACAAGTTTTACAATCAAGAATATAATACAGCAAAGCTAAATAGAACATAAATGTAAACCAATGATTATTTCACATGTTGCATTGATCTTTTAGCCTGCAGCATGTGGCTTATACAAAAACTTTAAGCATGGTTTTGAAATCATTGACAAGTCATACTTGTATCAGTAACTTTACATTCTTGCATCAATGATAACAGAGACTCGTATTTTTTCAAGTTTATATAAAATTGCTGCATACCTCTCAAGCTGTAAGCACAAGAAACCCGGACAAAGTCAGAAATAATGAGGGGGGGGGGAGGGGGCAGGGGCCCAACATATGAGAAATCATTACTCTATAAACTTAATATACTAAAAGGTTTTTGTATTAGCAAGTATTTTTTGAAGGATGTAACTTCTGAAACTCAAATGTTTGCTATAAGTTAGTGACATCAATCTCCAATGATTTGCCAGAAAACCACATTATGAGGGACAGACCAAAGATAATACACAAAACTCTGGACATTCTTTGACAATCTCTAGAGCTGAAACCTATGCATTGCTGTGCCCCGGGATACACACCAATCCTGGAATTTCAAATTACTGACAACACTGCAGGTGCCTTGACTTAAGACGTGCATTTATTACCTTAGCCAGTATTCTGAACTGCAAGGAAAATCCCCTTCCCACAAACTCATTCATACTTGAGCAGATGCACATAAATTTACGCTACTTTTACATAACAAAAAGCAAGGGAACTGTCTGACAACCAAGACATGCCAAGATATGTATACACTTTTCAGAATTACTAAGGGGAAAATGGAAATGTTAAATGACAGCAGGGTTGTTCTGACAGATGCAGCAGCAATATCACTGCAAATTCAGTTCTTTTCAAAATGCATAACCATGACATTTTAGCCTGATGCCATATAAAACTCAGTAAATTTTAACTTGCGCACTGCACAAATCCCACTTCATTCATACCTGGCCTCAGCATGATGAGGACATCCTCACTGTGACCTGTAGTGTCACAGGATTTATACATAAATAATTTACACATTCATTTGAACACTGACTACTGCGGTGGTGGTGTTGCGGTAGCGTTGTCGCCTCACAGTAAAACACTGTCCGGTTCGATTCTCAGATAGAGCGTCTTCTGTGTGGAGACATGTGTGAATGGGCATACCCTCATTGAAGGTTGTGCGTCAGGGCTGGCAACTCGGCATGTAAAAATCTACTGCCAATCATTAGTGGACCGGAGTTCCGCTGTGGCGACCCCTAACCGGGAAAAGCCAAAAGACACAACAACATTTGAACACTGACTGAATCTGCTGGCCATATACTTGTTACCTTTAATCTAGCCTTAACCCAACTTACTTTATGTATGTAATATCACCTGATTTTTTTTCTTTCCTTTTTGCTATTTTTTTCTTTTTCTCTTTGCTCATTTACATTTCTCTCAATCATAGCAAACATGTTTACTGAGGAAGAGAAATTACACTATACCAGTGCCAGCCTTTCTGCTACACTGCAGGACCCCTTATGGAAAATGAATTGAAGCACCTATGCTTGAAACAGAACCCAATGCATCCTGACCATCGAGCATTTAAAGTGAGTTCACTACCTGCAGCGAAAGATTGATGCAACAGCCCTGTACATGTACTCACAAATTACACTAGCTAATCCCCTGTCAAGGTACCACTGATGTAATGAGCAAACTGCTGCAACAGTTATCAGTGTTAGAGGAGGGTGCACGGCTACACTGAAACTGGCTATAGGACAATGACTGCAGCTGATGTATGTTAGCATGAAAATGACCAGAATGTTTGACATCATAAATCTTAGAAATAGGGTAGAAAACAGTGCATCTAATTCCAAATTAATTTGTTCAGCACCCTATGTGTGAAGTGCTGTAATACTAATGGTGCCTATAGCGTACTGAAGTAAATATCCCTATATCTTACTGTCAGGAATAGCCTGTCTTAAAAATGTATCCACTGAGCTAGCACAGGTATGAGACAGAGTTTTGTATACTGCACAGTCTGTTCACTTGAAAGGTGTGGAAAACATTTTACTACAACCTCAAATGGGAAGTTCCCAGCATTGTCAGATGCATTGCTTTAAACTTATAAAATACTTTGATGAATTAATATGACTCATTATTTCTCATGGAAGTTAGTTAAAAAAAATTCTAAATGAGTGTGTTACAGAACTTTTCAATGTGGAACAGTGTGAAAGATTGTAAGCATTAATTCGAATGAGTAAACACTGTGTAATGGAGCAATACTGGATGACTAAAAATTAATGATTCACAGAAATTATACCAGAAGTGAAAACTCTAGTCGTAGTATTAACTATGCGTGTACCATCTGAAAAGTAATACACAAAAGGTTCATCAACATGACATAGTAAATTATACATTTGTCTGTTACTATGTGTAATCCCCTCTATATTACTATGGCAGAAGAAAGACAGAATTTTTTTTATAAGTTTTATTTATTTCATCTGTAAGCCTAATCTTAATGATCAAGAAATAAAGTAAGCAAAGCAATAATCAGAGACAGGCATTCTCAAAAATAAACTGTATGAAATCCCCAAACTATCCTAAATTGCTTTATCTAAAAGCTGCTCATTCCGTATCTCATCAACCTGATGACTGCCCTTCCCTGAATACCCTCCTGCAGTGGTACAGCCCCAGGAGGCCTCTCCCCTCTAAAGAAAAAATCCTGAAAGAAAAATCTGAATCCCAGAACTCCTAGGGGATGCTCTTTACTCCAACTATAATTCCAGGATATGGAATACCATACCCAGCTGGCTTATGAAAATACAGTAAGCTTATCTTTAACAGTAACCTCCATGCTTGTCTTCTAAATGCAAGATTGTGCCGATGCTCTAGCCCAATTGGATGACTAGCTACTATTCTAGGTTTTCTCCTTACATATTCCTCTTTCCATAGTATCACTTGAACCTAGTCTACTCTAATTGCATCTTCCCCTCTTAACTAACTTTCAGGTTTACTTCTCAACACAAACATGTCTTCCTCCTCCATCTACCAACCAAAGATCAAAGCAGTATTATTTTGGAACCTACTACATTGCTAATACTTTGCAAACATCAGATATTTAAAGCTTCTGACATTTATTGACTGGTTTATAATGTATTTTTATCCCATTGTAAGATGTGTTTATTTTAAATGTATGAATATTTTACCTGGCACATTTATATTGCTAGCTTCACTATGATGTACTTTATAAATATTTTATTTTCTGTTTGTTATGGAACTTTTTTCTCCAAGCCTATGCTGAAAAGGGGTCTTGTATGACCTAGTCAGACAATCCTGATAAGTTTAATTAATTAATTACTGAGAAACAAGCTGTGGCATTGCCTTGAATGTCTGACAGTGTGCCCAAGATATTTATAGAATGGGAAGATAATTTGTATATGACTGGGGCTCACCAAGTATAGGCAGTAACAAGTAAAGTGTTGTATGAAGAAAAGGTATCCAAACGTCTTCTCTGTGATGGGCCTAATCACAGGAATTACAGGAGTCGTAGTGATCTTACAACTAGTGCAGGCATTGAACATGGGTTCAGAAGGAAGCAGAGCTGAGACTGCAATCAGTCATAGCCATTTAATATACTTTTCCCATGATGGCCCTGGAGTTAATCAGAGGCTTGATCCATCAGCCAAAGGCTAAAAGAGGTCAGAATGAGAAAAAAAAGCTGTATTTGAGCTGGAAACAGCTCTCCTCACAAAATTCAGAAGCAGCCACTCCCATTCATGTTCTTGTAGTGTTTACTAATTGTGTAAAGTAGTGAAGCCAGAAACCCAGTGGGGCACTGTGTCTGGGCAGGATTGTACACTGAAGTAGAAAAAGCATAAAATGAACATTATGTTATGAAAATGGTTCATTAGCCATCTCTTGATAGAATTTGTGAAAAGTAACTGCATATTGACTTCAAAGTACATAGGGCTTAAAAGACTACAGTGCTTTACCCCTGCCATAACATGACAGTTTAATCTAGATAAAGGTTAGGCTACTATGTAAATGTTAAAATACCAGCTATGTCCCAATACTCCGTAGGCCATCCTATTTCTTGCCACTGCATAAAGGTGGCAAGTCTACTGGCTTCACTATCGTCCAACTGCTATCCTATCCCCTTTATCTGAGATCCCTGGAAAATGTATTCACCATCAACTCTTCAACTCCATAGTAACTTCTTCCCCCAACCCAGCATGATTTTGTCACATCACAGCACTATCTCTGCACTCCTCAACTTCTCCACATCCATCAACACAAAAAGAACATCTGGTAACCTGGTATCTGCCCCACTCCTTGATCTATCCAAGGCCTTTGTTATGGTATCTCACCACAAACTAATCCAAAGACGAGCAAATTTTGGCCTAGACTCTTCCTCCCTTGCAAAGTTCAACTATCTCTCAAATAAAGTGATAAGTAAAAAACCCCCACAAGGGATGAACTGCGTTATCCAAAATCAATAAAATATGTAAAAATGAATAAACGGCAAAAGGTAGAAACACAGCAGTAACAGCAATGTAACTTTAATAAATAAAACAAATAAATAGTAAGAGCTTTCTCACCATACCCAGTGCTTCATCACACCATATTAAAGCATTAAAATCCAATCATTTAAATATCAAAGATCATAAAATAAAATTACAATCACAAATGCAAGTCAATTAAGAAAAAACAATAAGATTCAAAGCCTTCCCTACCTAGCAAATCAGGTCCCTAGACTTCAATGCAGGTGTTAAAGAGACCCTCGCATTAGGCCCTGGTGATTTATCAGCTTGCAGTTTTATAATCCAATGTAATTCCCTCTCATTAGGCCCTGGTGATTTATCAGCTAGCAGTTTTATAATCCAATGTAATTCCCTCTTCTCTGTAAAATTCCTAAAATTACCCATACACATATCATACTTAACATTTTCAATTGCCGTAAAATTAAAACTGTGTATATCACCACTGGCATTAATATGTTTAAAGAGTGCATTTGTTATATCTCCAGTGCATACCTTATAAACATGTTCTCTTATTCTTTCATAAAACATATGGTTGGTTTTATCAACGTAGAAGCTTGCACACTGATTACAGCTAACTAGTTAAATAATGTTAGAAGTGCAGCAATCTGCCATAACCTTAAAATGAAAAGATACTCTTGAGTTGGGATGTTGAAACATACTGGAAGTGATGATATACTTACAGTAACTGCATCTGCCACATCGTTGCGTCCCATTCAACTGTTGGGAGATACAATCACTATGACGATTATTATTATTATTAGTAGTAGTAGTGTAAGAGTGAAAAGGGAAGGTCTACAAGAGGGTAGTGAGCCCAGCTGTGTTATATGGGTTGGAGACAGTGGCACTGACAAAAAGGCAGGAGTTTGAGCTGGATGTGGCAGAGTTAAAGATGTTAAGATTTGCACTGGGTGTGACAAGGGTGGACAGGATTAGGAATAAGTATATTAGAGGGTCAGCCCAGGTTGGAAGGTTTGGAGACAAAGCCAGAGAGGCATGATTACGTTGGTTTGGACATGTGCTGTGGAGGGATGCTAAGTATATTGAGAAAAAGATGCTAAGGATGAAGCTACCAGGTAACAGGAAAAGAGGAAGACCTAAGATAAGGTTTATGGATGTGGTGAGAGAGGACATGCAGGTGGTTGGTGTGACAGAGCAAGATGCAGAGGACAGGAAGAAATAGAAACAGGTGATCCACTGTGGCGACCCCTAACGGGAACAGCCGAAAGAAGATGATGAGTAGTACAACAGAACTGTCATTTCAGGGATTTCTTATTTCTATACCTGAAACAAGGCTTTATCCCTACTACTTTCCTAATATTCTCATCTGTCTGTAAAACAGATCAGTTGGACTTTATAATCTCCCGTATATGCCCAAAATCACTAGTAAAGTATAAAGTTAAGGAACAGCCTCATTGGATGTGTTGACATGTTCTATACACGCCTCTGTTTCTTTACATGGCTAGAAAGGTCTGATAAAAATTGTTTGGTGCCCCTTAAGACAGTAGAGACTTTCTCCAAAATAGGTCTAAGATGTTTCTTGGCATACATAGAAAACAGCTCTGTAAGCCATCCCTTGCCAGAAACAATGGGACGAAGAGGATGTTTAGTTAATTATTTATGTATTTTGCCATTTATTCATTTTTACATATTTCTCAAATAAGCAACAATCCAGTGGTAAAATGAAATTTCATTATTTTTTCCTGTAACTGTTGGTGTTCCCCATGGATCCATTCTATACCCCTTTTACTTAACATCTTCATCAACGACATTCACAAAGCAGCCAAAAATGCTACCATACAGTATGCAGGTGGCTCCACACTAACCTGCTCTGCAAAAACCCTTAAAAACTGCAACAAAAACCCATAAATCATTACATGCAGTTAAAACACGGTTTTCCATCTTTCAACTCCTATTAACCCCCAAAAATCAAAACTAATCCTGTTTACGCATAATAATAGCCCCACATATCAAGCTTTCAGGAGTAATTATTGATGAAAATATGAAATTCAACAAACATACAAAGCGAATAGTTAAAAACACATAAAAAACTTTGCTCTATAAAATTAAGCCTTGCCTATCTGGTGATGCAAGAAAACATATTGCTTCTACTCCTTCTCTATGGATCTGAAATCCTCATCAACCTGCAATCCTCTCAGTCTTGCTTACTTGAGCTGTACCATCATAAAGTAACAAAATTTGCTGCTAACCTGACCCACAGGTCTCATCACTGCTCAGACCTAAAACTACTCCACTGGACTTCTTTTACACACACTTTTTTGAACACTCTTCTACCATCTTCCCTTCTCAATTTATCACTCAAACCCTTTATTTACTCTTCAGAAAATGCCCAGGCATAGCCCATCTTATCCAACAGTATATACGCAGAAGATGCCTTCACTCAGAAGACAAGCACCTACTCCAAGTAACCAGATCCAAAAACTTAGCAGGTGATTCACTACTCTCCTGTCATATCTCAAAACTTTAACTCCCAGTCACTCTCCTTGAAGATATCAGAGCAGAATTAAACCTTTTAAAATCAAGTCAAACACATTATGGACACCTGGTTCTGCTCTTGCTCTGTCCTGGTTAATATATTCAACCTCCACCTTTCCCTACCTAACCTCTCCTCTCTCCCATGTCTCCCATGTCCCATGACCACCTCCTGTCTTACTCTGTTGTTCCCTCTCCATCCCACCACCCTGACCATCTCTGCAATTACTAACTAAATTATTCCAACCAGATTTAAAACACTACCATTCTATCTATTTTACTGGTTCTGTTAAATTGGTTACGTAAGTTCAATGGATGTATCATTGCTCTCAAGAATGTATCTTTTATGCTTCGCACTGTGTTCTTATCTGGAGCTTTTTACCCTGTGCCTCTGCTGAAAATTGCCAAGCTGGACCATCCCAGTAAACAAATGTAAATGAATAAATAAAATGAGCTACTGACAAGCTTCATACTGTAGTTCAGTACATAGGTAGTTACGAGGCATGCAGTCCAGGACACCACTAATGAGTTTAGCCCAATTACCCTAGATCATTGTCTGGTTCAGTGACTTGTTCAGTAAGCAGATCAATGCACACAGAATCAAATCCTGAACTGCAGGAAGAAGCTAATTAACAACTCCTAGCCTTAATCTTTGTGCTAAGAGGTAGATGAGTGTTTCAGTTCCCTCAATATAAATTAGGCTTCTATGGAAATTCTAAAAATGCCACCTAGCCAGGCATTGGTCCTGGGTTGCTCCCCAAATGGCAATTTAGGAACAACATGATATTTAAATATTTTACAAATGTACTTTTCTCTGTTGTAGTTATAGTTTACAAATTTATTGTTCTTGTTAGAAAGTACCACTCCTTTCTTTTCACATGCAGACATTTATGGAGAATAAATTTTAATTCCATCTTTTGAAATAAAATTTCAGAATAACTGCATTTACTTCTGAAGCTAAGGATAATTACAAGTCCTTCTTTAGCCACCTTAGGAAACTAAAGAGCAATAACCAATGCTCAGAAGTTATCCTAAATGGGATCACCCATTCTGACCTAAAGAGACATTGCCAATATATTAGCAAACAAGTTCAGTGCAAACGTTACTCCTAAAACTTCTATTCAAATTCCACATATCTCAGAAGTCTTTACACCCCTCTATTCACCAAAGAACATGTCTTGAAGGCGCTGTTAAAGACCAAACCTAGTTCTTCCATATGGCCTTACAATAAACCTGGACATTTAATAAATACTACCAAATATGTGTACACAATGTCTCCTAGGATAATTTAACCTAAACTTAGCCACAGGCTTTTTTCTTGAGTAATAAATCCTAGCAGCAGTGATGCCCCTCCATAACCAGGGCCCTATCACAGACCCTGGAAATTACAGATGCTCTTCCACAACTTGGGCCCCATCACAGACCCTGGAAATTACAGATGCTGTTCCACAACTTGGGCCCTATCACAGACCCTGGTAATTACAGAAACCTCTCCACAACTTGGGCCCTATCATCACAGACCCTGGTAATTACAGATGCCCCTCCACAACTGGGACCTATCACAGATGTTAGTAATTACAGACCCTTTCGCCTCATGAGCATGATATGCAAAGCTATGCAGAATATAATAACTGACCTCATTTAATTATATCAGAAATCTCAGCTGACCCTACTATAAACAATTAAGTTTCATCAAAGGGGAGATTCTGCCTTTTAAATCTAGTGACCATGTCTGAGAGAGTCACACAGGCTGTTGAGTATTCATTCTGTTCAAACAATGTATCTTGACCTAGCCAAAGAGTCGGACACCATGCCACATGTGAATATTATAAATAAGCTAAATGTGTTAACCGTAGATCCTTATTTGGGAAGACAGAGTACAACAAAACAGCTAAAAAGACAGAACCTGGGAAGGTCGTGTAGTAGGTGCCTCATCTGAAAGTATGAAGGTAACCACAGGAGTAACCCAGGGCTTTGTACTGGGACCCAAACTTTTTGTCATTTACTTTTTTGAACTCCAAACTGAGAACCAGGAATGCTGGTAATCTAAGTCTGCAAATGACTGCAGACTGTGTGGTGTTAAGATCCCATCTGACACCTGTACCAAAAAACTCGGCCTTCTGAATAGCTGCTGTACTGAAACAGGGCTTAAATTAAATGTGCAAAAGTGCAGTATTGTTTTACTGGGCAAACATCCCCTATGCTCAACATATAGTACAGACAATCCTCCACCACTAAATGAAAATGTAGGTGGGGACATGGCTATCTTAACAGTTCCATCTCCTTCAGTCATGATGTGGCAATAGTAATCAGAAAAAAATCCTTCAACTTAGGAGAATTAACAGCTAAGGGTTCATCATTCAAATCTAAATACGTCTTTGTTCTTTAACAGTCAACACTGCTCTGACCAGTTATACAGTACAATGCTCCCTTCAGGACTCACTCAACATGCCAACAACTAGAGAACTAGAGTAACAAGTGTTACTGTGAAGATTTCATGCTTAAAGAGCTGAGCTATCAAAACAATCATGAAGCTCTAGCCCTTTCCTCAGTATCTTATAGATTCCTAAGAGGCAATTTGTGCCTCACCTAACACACGTGTAGAAACCATTTTTTCTTGTGCTTGTCTTCTGTATCTCCATAAGACAAATAGTTTATCAAACCGCAGAACCAGGATATAAATTTTCACCAGCACATTAGAACATACAACACAGAACAGAAATAGAACATGATGGAGTGATACTGTCATCATGCAGCACCTCCACCATCTTTGGAATAAGCTGCAGGTTAAGCAGCATGGTGCATTTTCATTCATGAAAGAGAAACTATATGACTGGATGGGTGCATTCAAATTTACCCTGGGGGTAACTAGTGTAGTCCTACTTGAAAAAAAGTGGGTACGACCTAAGGGTCTATATCATTATTTTGAATGTTCAGTTACTCGAATCCCTAAAGGCTGACACCAAAATATCAAACCGCAAGTTAAAAGAACATTAAAAACCGCAACATTTACAGTATCACATTTCCATAGTTGGCCACATCATGTTTACTAAGGTAAAACATCAGTAGGAGATTCCCTTATCCTGTACAGCAAACTAACGTAAATGTGCAATAGATACTGACCTTAGGGTTAGAAGTAGGGTAAAGTTAAGTGCATATATAGTAATACATTTAACATACATGTGCAGTAAATACTGACCTTAGGGTTAGAAGTAGGGTTAAGTTAAGTGTATATATAGTAATACATTTAACGTACATGTGCAATAGATACTGACCTTAAGGTTAGAAGTAGGGTTAAGTTAAATGCATCTATAGTAATACATTTAACATGCATGTGCAATAGATACTGACCTTATGGTTAGAAGTAGGGTTAAGTTAAGTGCATATATAGTAATGCATTTGTGTAGCCCAATAGATACATAATTAAATTTTTTCGTACTTGGGTGTTGTTTGTTCACATTCACATACATTTGTCTGTAATGCACATTTAATTAGCACAGGGGATACATGGGTGAAGTGTACACATGGGTGAAGTGTAGATTATTTATTTTGTTTGGATAGGTAGTATGCAGCAGGAGGTGAAGTTGGCCAACCATGGAAATTCAATATTTTGAATTTTGCGGTTTTTCACGTTTGGTGTACTTGTGGTTCAATATTTTGGTGTAGGCCTTTAGGGATTCGAGTAACTGAACATTCGAAATAATGATAAAGATCCCCACCTAAGTGTGGGTATTGGCAAAGCATCGATGGTCGCAAGACTAAACTGGCATCTACTACAAGTGTTCACGTGTCACTTGCTCTAGTTATAAGTGCTCCAATTCCGGGTTCCTATCACGTCATCAAATTTTTACAAGCCCGAACCACATATGGTCGAGACCATATGCTCAAATTTGTAAAAGTTAGAGCGTGTGAATGGAAATCTTCATAGGCGAAGGTTTACATTCACTTCAATGTGGTGCGATCTCGGAGTTGATATATTTAAGTAGCGGGGAGTGTGGGGGTGCAGGGGTCTTGCCCCCCTGCTTACAACAGTTTATTTTGTTGTCTGTTGTGTTTTTATTTTTAGGTAGTCAAAGTTATGTAACTTCAAACATAATGGTTTGACCATTAGGTGTTTTGAAGTTACATAACTTCGACTATGTAATATAGACCCTCCAATTCCCACTAGTTCAGTCTTACTTATCTAACCTTCCCATCACTTGACCTTACTGATCTACATAGCCCTACCAGAGACCAACCTCTAACCCAGAAAACCCACCTAGTCCCTAACCTGACCTACTGCTCCTAACTACACCCTACATTTCCCCATTGCTACCTAACCCAAAATATTACACCCCTCTCTAAAATGAAAGCCCCAACTCCTTTTTTCTTAAACCTAAGTCTCTGATCCCTTCCTAAACCTAAAACTACACTTCCCTCTCCTTAACCCTAAAGCCCCTAATCAGTCTCTAAACATAACTCCACTCCTGCTCCCTCAACCTGGTGTCCAATTGTTCCATAACCCGAAAGCTCGCTCCCATTTGCTAAATCTAAATTCTCTGATGGTCACTGCCTGAAACCCAAAACTACACTCCCACAACTCCTACTCTCTCCATACAGCTGTGGCACACTCCTTACTCAAGCTCTACTATGTGTTAAGACAAAGCAGCTGCACTCTCTTGAGTGGCAGGTCATATGATTTATAAAATGCTTGACTCCTTGGCTGTGAGACAGTGATCTTGGTGCTGCACTCTCTTTGAGTGGCCGGTCATATGATTTATAAAATGCTGGACTCCTTGGCTGTGAGACAGTGATCTTGGTGCTTGTAGTAGGCCCACTGACTTGTAAGCTGTATAACAAATCAAACTCATTCTTAAAATTATTTGTTATTGTGTCATAAAACAGACTCCTGTGTGATCTCTTAACACATTGGTAGCATTCCACAACACTATTTCCAGATTATTATCCAACAGATCCCTGAATGTAAGTCAACTTAAACTCGTCTGGTAAAAGACTGCATGAAGTAAAGCATAAGAAGGAGATCATAGCTGGAAGTGTTTAGTGAAACTGAAGAATTGTAATGACATCCAACAATACCAAAGCTGACTTTAAAAATGTTCAGGGCACTGTAAATTTTCAGGAATAACATATCCACACAGATGTTTGAAAAGCTCTACTATAAGTTTATAACATGGTTGGTCTCCTTGAAAAGTATAAAAGTATTGTGGAATGGAATAGATGTTTGTTGTCAGCTTTGACAGACCCATAGCTCCTTACCATTTCCATCTTCATAACTCTATTACAATCCTAACTCACAGTTTGCACAAGGACTGCAAATCCTACTGGCTTTTATAATCAGCAGTGTATGTCTTGAAGGGGTTTACCTGACAAGTCTCTTCTACACTCTGACAGCTGTTGTGTGAAGTAACTACGAGAGCTACACCTCTACGGTAGCCTACCATGTTCAGGCTCAGGGACTAGCTGGTACCAGCAAGCAAGTTTGAAGCTAAACCCCACCACAACTTCCTACCAGGGACTATACTGCCCTAAGGAAGGCAAACAATTTTCCCTCAGGTTAGCTGAAATGATGATCCACATCACCTTCTCCCACTCCTTCATGCCTGCTCTCTTACATCTTTTAATTCCTAGTTACTGGAGGCATAGTCATGTAATTAGAACAATGCTCCTAATGCCAGTTGGCCTAGTACTCACATAAAAGTAAAAAAAAATATATCTGTGTTTGTTAACTGGCATAGTCTTCTAGGCACTGCCTGTGCTGTATTTGTGCAAGTTGTGCTTCTATTCTGATTGAAGAATCCTGCTTACTGGCATTTCTCCTATGCATATTAAAGGAAAACTCCGGGCTCCAACATATTCAAACTCAAAAGCTAGTTTTCCTTTACCCTCATATAATCAGCCTGGCCACCTGCTGTTACAGGAATGCACAAATAAGTTTTTCAGTCCTATATTTCTCCCCTACCTAAGCGTAGTATAGGGTTGCCCATCCCCCGTTCTTTTGTATTGCATTCCTTCTGGTGGAATTTGTCACCAACTTGATGACGTACCTTTGACACAGGCAAATCAGTAGTTCCTTGTCCTGATGTTCCGCCCACACTGTGACATAGACATTATCACACCTGCCTGGTAAACAGCTGCTAAAAATTAACACATTGTGGAACTGTATTAATGACCACAGTTTCCTTCAGGGCTGAAAACATTATCAGAGCCAGTACTGCCTTTAGTGAAACTGCTGCCGAAGTGCTTGAAAACTAACACCACCTGCACTGTTTCGGTAAGGTGATAGCATAATATACCGCAAGTGTAGCTGAGCTTTTTATTTATTTATTTTTTTTTAGTGTTAATACAATTGGTCTCATACCTCGCAACCTCTTAGAGCAAGAAAACTGGATAAAGACTCAAAAGCATATGGGCATTGTTTAAATATTGCTGTTGCAAACTTAGAAAGTTGCGAGAAGAACAGTTTTTGGATTAGGTTAGATTTTCTGAAGATTAGGAAGCCTGAATGTCAAATGTCTGCCATTATTTTGTAGCTTCAGTCTTTAATAAATTGCTCCCGATTTCCTAGAAAAAACAATTTTTTGGGGGATCACAAACAAAAAATATGAGCCATAAATCAGGGCATTCGTGCGAAAATCTGTATGGTATAGAGTATTTCGAGCATGCCTTGGTGTGTGTGTGTGTGTGTGTGTATGGTTGGGTTTCTCCTGCTGATTGCATGTGGGTTAGTGAATGCATGGGTGAAAGCATAATGGCTCCGTGTGTGAATGTTGAACAGACTGTGTGTGTGTGTGTGTGTGTGTGTGTGTGTGTGTGTGTGTGTATGAGAGTTAGCGATGCCTGAGAGAATGAGCAGTGAATGTGTGAAAGCAGAATGTGTGTGTGTGTATGAGAGAGCGTTAGCGATGCATGAGAGAATGAATGAAAAGTGCTTGTGTGCAAGCAGAATGTGAATGTGGGCGAGACTGTGCATGCTTGTGTATGAGAGAGCATTAGTGATGCATGAGGGAATGAATGAAAAGTGCATGTGTACAAGCAGAATATTTCTGTGTGTGAATGCAGGAGAGACTGTATGCGTGTGTATGAGAGAGCATTAGCAATGTATGAGAGAACGAATGAAAATTGCATGTGTGCAAGCAGAATGTCTGTGTGTGTGAATGCAGGATAGACTGTGTATGTGTGTGTGTGTGTGTGTGTGTGTGTGTGTGTGTGTGTGTGTGTGTGTGTGTGTGTGTATGAGAGAGAGTTAGCAATGCATGACAGAATGAATGAAAAGTGCTTGTGTGCAAGCAGAATGTGAATGCAGGAGAGACTGTGCATGCGTGTGTATGAGAGAGCGTTAGCGATGCATAAGGGAATGGATGAAAAGTGCGTGTGTGCAAACAGAATGTCTGTGTGTGTGAATGCAGGATAGACTGTGTGTGTGTGTGTGTGTGTGTGTGTGTGTGTGTTATCTTTCCAGTGGCTAGAGCAGCTTATTTTCACAGAACAGCAGGCAGTGAAAAGGTAAATGTGTCTTTTTAAAAATGGGGGGAAAGAACATAATATGCTCACCTTTTCTAAACAAGGATGCCATCTAAACACTTCTACATTTTGGTTTCCATAACTTCCAAAGATTTCTAGGTGCACTTTTGCAGAACATTTGCTTCAGCAGTTTAGCACCTGCCTAAAAACTGCATAAAATAGCATGTACATATTTCATAGGTGTAAACTAGGTTGACTACTGTTGGGGTGTTTATAAGCCTAGCCATGCATACCAAATGTAACTCACAAGTTGTTTGAGCTTTAGAGGTTATTTTAAGAATTATGTGTATGCGAGGATATGATTTTCAGAATGCCTCTGTCTATTGGAGGCATAGGTGTTAGATGGGAGCAGATTTCTAATTTCCCATCCACTGGTCCAGGATATACTTGAATAGGTTTAGGGGGGAACTCTGCCTCACATGGATAGTAAGCCTGTTCCAGAGGAGGAGAATTCCCAGTGACACATACTTGTTCCTCCAATATGTCCTATTTTTGTTGCAAGCAAGGTTCAAGTCCCTAGATCGAGTAGTTCTAATGCTACTGGTTTTGCAGATGAGCAAAAGGCCCATCAGCCTGGGATCCAAGGATGCCTTATATGGCAGGCTCAGATCACCTCTCAACAGCCTGTAGGAAACCAAGTAAAGAGATAGGGCTTTGAGGCAATCAGTATAGGACATGTTGTTTATACTCTGAATTCTTGTTTTTTTTGGGTGTTAGACCTTTCTGTAGGATGCTAGTGTCTTGTGGGGATTTTATAGCACTTAACTGGCTATGTCAATGTATCAAGCCTGGCTAACTCTCTCTAGAATGTGTAAAAATCTGTTAACCAGTTTACTGTGTAATTTAATTTAATCCTGACTATTGCTCAGGATTAACTGTAACCTGTGGAACTTGTTTAACTTGCTTACTTATGTAATCTCTGTAAATAGTCTGTTTGTAATATGTAATGCTGGTATTATGTAATGCTGTATCTGCTTACCCTTGGAGCTTTTCTCCCCGGGCCTCCGCTGAAAATGGACATGCATCCGGTCGGACTATCCCGGTCAGCAAATGTAAAATGAAATAAAATAAAATAAATATAACTGCTCCTAGTTTGCAGTCATCTGCGAATTTGGTCAGCCAGAGGCTTTTCACATTGGCTTTGACTTCAGAAAAGTAAATTCCATAAAGGAGCAGGCCCTGCACAGATCTCTGAGGAACTCCACTGGTCACTGGCATTTTTATGGAAGTGGTCTCTCTGTCCTAACACTCGGGTCCTATCTGAAAGCCAGCTGGCTATTTAGCACACATCATAAAGTGTAATGCCTAATTCGGTGAGATTGTTTACAATGCCCAAGTATGATATTGTATCAAATGCCTTAGCCAGGTAAAGGTAAACAGTGTGCACCCATTTTTCCCTCATCCATTGCCTTGGTGACTTTTTCAAAGAAGTCCACCAGCTGAGTAAGTGTGACCTGCCTTTGACAAAGCCAAACTGTGTTGGATCCAGTGTGTGAAGGTTTTCTATGTCATTATTAATCATATCCATGATAATTCTTTCTATGATGTGTATATGAGACTAGTCAGACTTATGGTTCTGTAGTTTCCTGGGTCTATTGATGGACTGGCCTTGTGCAGAGGGATGATAACTGCAGTCCTCCATTCATGGGGTGGAAAGCCTGTCTGGAGGCTGTGGTTAAATGGTGACTCCAGAGGTTCAGAAAGGTCATACTTCAGGTTATTTAGGAAGCATCCTGGGATTTTATCGGGACCCATCAATTCATTGTTCTTAGCCTTAGACAGTGCATTTAGGACCTGCTCCTAAGTGATAATTGGAAGTGGGGGGTTTATGTTTGATGGTATTATATGGGGGGGTGTCCAGTGGCTGGGTGGGAGGATAAATTTGGAGCTGAATTTGTTGGTCATCAGATTTGCTACATATATTTTTGGCTCCATGCAAGTGGCACCACTAACAATCAGTTCTGCATGCTTTTTTATTGCCTTTGGGATTTCAGACATTGCTAAAGGAAACCTTGTGGTTGTCCTTCACCTGGGGGGAGCTATCTTTATCTCAAAACTGGCTTTGTTAGACTTACTTTGCCCTCTAGTTGTTTGTTTAGTCTGATTAGGGAGTTTTTATCCTGCCTAGTGTTGCACTCTTTCATTTTAACTGTGACATTTTCCTTTTGTTCTAAAATCTGCTTATGTTTGGATTCCACCAGGCAGGCTTGTTTTGTGAGTTTGTTCAGGGCTTGTTTCTGATAGCCACAGCTGTCTCAATGCATCTATTAACATTATTGTACAGTGTTTCTATGTACAATTCTTCACAGGCAGGTGTGTTCTCTGGGTTTGGAGGGGATTGAAATTTTGTCAGGTAATCGCTTAAAGGAAAACTCCGGGCTAGAACTAAAAAAATATGGTTTTTTTTCAGTCAAAAGTGCATGTGTGCAAGCAGAATATGTGCGTGTATGTGTGAATGCAGGAGAGACCGTGTATGCGTCGTGTGTCTATGACAGAGCTTTAGCGATGCATGAGAGAATGAATGAACAGTGCGTGTGTGCAAGCAGAATGTCAGTGTGTGAGTGCAGAAGAGACTGTGTATGCCTGTGTATCAGAGAGTTAGCGAGGAATGTCTGAGTATGCAAATGCAGAAGAGACTGTGTGTGTGTGTGTGTGTGTGTGTGTGTGTGTGTGTATGCCAGGTATGCCAGATAATTATCGATGAATGAGAGAATGAACAGTCCCCTGTGTGACAGCAGAATGTCTGAGTGTGGCAATGAAGAAGAGACTGTGTATGCGTGTATATGAGAGACGGGTATATGTCATGTATTGGGCCATCTGGTTTGTGTGCCACAAGAAGCAACATCCGTTTTTTTGTGTGTGTGTTTGTTTGTTTAAACAGCTGGGGTTATAGCTTTAACTGTAATAAGCTGATCTATTACAATCTATCGATCAGCTTATTACAATGATGTGCTCTATTTATTTTTTTGGGTGTTCTTTTTAGCCTTTAACTAGCATCTGCCACTGCAACTAAGAGCAGCGGGCTATAGAGATCTTACTGTAATAAGGCGATCCTATCAATCGGTTTATTACAGTAAAGCCTTTTGGGGGGGGGCTGTTGCTGAGGGGGTGGTGCTGGATCATAGCCATACATTTCAACCTCTTAGAACAAAAAATCTTGACAATGCCACAAATAATGGGGGACAAATATCCAAAAAATAGGGACACTTTTTAAATATTGCTCTTAAACTTAGAAAGTTGATAGGACAGGTGCATAGCTTTCAACCTCGTAGCATAAAAAATCTGGCCAAAGTCCTCAATGATTTTCCATAAAAATCAAGAATATTATAACTTTGAGGAGGAATAGATTAAAAAATATGAGGCACAAATCTGGATTTTCTGCAAAAATCTGGACAGCTGAGAAGTGGGAATTTAGCATGAATTTTCTAAAGGGTATGAAGTCTGAAAATTCTCTGGCCTTTATTTTTTCCTTCAACTTCACTGAATTACTAACTGTTTGCCAAAAAACACAGGTTTAACAGAAACAGACCAAAGATATGAGGCAAAAATCTGGACACTGTGGAAATATGTACAGTTCAGAGGTATGGTTCATAGCACTGCCCATCCTTTTCTAACTTGCAACTTTTGCCCGTAAACAACTATATACAACACAGAACAAAAAATTTGCCCTAAATCCAGACTTTCCGGCGAAAGAATATATGGTTGAGTGGTATGCCAGACGTGTTTCGGTGTGTGTATGTATGTGGATGAGTGTCTTTCTCGTTCTGATTGCATGTGGGTTCCTGAATCCATGCATGAAGGCAGAATGTGTGTGAATTCAGAAGAGATTCTGTATGCTTGTGTAAGAAAGACAGCGATGCATGACAGAATGAACAGTGTGTGTGTGTGTGTGTGTGTGTGTGTGTGTGTGTGTGTGTGTCTAAGCAAAATGCCTTTGTGTGTGAATGCACAAGAAACTGTGTAAGGCGTGTGTATGAGCCAGTTAGCGATGAATGTCTGAGTGTGTGATTGCAGAATAGACTGTATGTGTATGTATGACAGAGTTACCAATACATGAGAGAATGAACAGTGTGTGTGTGAAAGCACAATGTCCAAGTGTGTGAATGCAGAAGATACTGTGCGTGTTTGGGTGTGTGTTTATGTACTGTACTATTTAAAAAGTTCTGTATACACCATTAAATCACAACCTCTTTTTTTCTCAAGTGAGTTGTTCACGGGGTTATACAGAAGCCGTCATCAAATTATATAGTGTAGGAAAGGGTTCTAAAGCCAGAGGGTGGTTGTAGGAATGCTCTGACTTTAGTTTAGGTGATAAGTGGTATGAAGGGATACTGGCTAGGATTCAAAGACAACAAGAGCTCACCTGCATAGCACTAATTTTAGATGAGCTCATTGCTCCAAGTACCAGTGAGGGAATTATTGATATAGCATAAAGGGATTGTGTCTGCATGCTGCACAAAGGACAATGTAATATAGCAGTTACAGTGATACTATGATGAACAAGACTATAGTGCCATCATCATCACCAGCCCCCTTCTTCCCATTCTGTACATGGGGTTGTGGTGTCAGACCAACTGTTGCCATCTCTCTCTTGATTCAATGCCACTCTCATGCCCTCTTCACCCATTACTGACTGTTACAGCTCTTCTCTCACACACAATCCGTCCGCCTCTACTGGATGACCACATTTTCTCTTGTCTTCTTCCTGTCCGTCCCAAACTTCTTCTTCACCATATTGTCTTCTGGCTTTTATGCACATGTGCCTGAGTCACTGTAATCGATTGTATTCTGCTTGACCTTTTCCTGCAATTGTAGCTACTCTGGATTTTGACCTTATGTCCTAATTTCTTCATCTATCCCACAGTGTGCATCCTACCTCCCATCTGAGCGACTTCATCGCCATTACATCCAGCTTCTCAACTGCTCTAGCTGTACTGCCTAGGTTTCTGTGTGATACATTACTACTGGTTGCTTCACTGTTTTGCATGCCTTATTTTTCAGCTTCTTTAGCATTTTGGGGTCATACGCAACACTTAACACTCTGTGCAAGATGGCTGCAGACCTCTGATTCATGCTTTGACATCCTCATTCTGAACTCCGATCTCCTTAACCACCCCTGTCAGATAATTGGAGATGTTAACCTGTTCGGTTATTTTGTCAATTCTCAGCTTCTTTGGAAGTCTGCTATTTGCTGCCATTACATCTGTCTTATCTGTACACAGCTTCATCCCATGTGCTTTGTTTTGCATTCTCCTGTCCTTTGCTGAAGTTTTTGCTCAGAGTCTGCTTATAAATTCACCTCAAGTACTTGCTAATGTATTCCATCATCAGTATGAACAGCAGTGGGCTCATAGATGAACCCTGCTACACACCCACACCCATTTACCGAACACTGCTCATATTGGAGACATTGGGTCCTTATACATAGCTTGCACTAATTTCATCAATGTTTCTGGGACTTTGAACCACTGCAGGACTGCCCGAATCCGCTTTCTTGGAACCTTATCATATGCTTTCTCCAAGTTTCGTAATGCCCATTTGGACTCCTTCCTCAGCACTAGCTTCTTCTCATCTATCTGTCTCCCTGCAAACATTGGGCCAATTTTGCTCTATCCTGATCTGAATCTGAAATTCTCATCTCCCATCTTATTTTTAACTGTTTTGCATACGTGTTTATCATCTCCCAAATTACTTTCATCTACTCTGTGTATGTGTTTATCAATCACTCTCTTCAGAACTTTCATGCAATGTGACAAGATTTTGATACCTCTGTACTGCCCACAGTTGTAAATGTGCCCTTTGTTCTTAAACACTGACATAAGTATGCTTATTTTTCAGTCATCTGAGATACACATTTTTATCCACACTACTGTGAGTACCCTCAAATGCTGTTTCTCCTCTGTCTCACCCAGCATTTTTGTCATATCTGCTGTGACCTCACTTGAGCATGCTGGTTTTCCTGACTTCATCTTTCTTACTGTGCCTTCCAAACTAATAGTTTCTTTGTCCCATCTACTGGCATATTTCTCAAAAACCTGGTTGAATGTCACAGATGCCCTGTTCTTTGCTTTCCCAGGTATTCCATGTTGGGCAACTGAACACTGGCCGGCCAGTACTGTATTGACGCAGGGCTGCTAGGTTTCATGGCAGGCACATACTGGCCAATAGGGGCACATAACACCAATCACACCATTAGCATTAGGTTATGGGTTCCTGGTACTGGGCACTCTCAGACTTAAATCTGTAATCATTTGCGCACAATACAAACTAGAAAATAAAGTCCTCTGTCACATACTGGCTAAACACTGGACAGTAAAATAGTTTTACTACTGAAATGTTCTGATGAGAGGTTACAACCAGCACTCCAGTCAGTATTCATGTGAGGCAACACATGATAAAAGTACCCCACCTAAGGTGAAGATAAAAAAAAAACATTTTTATAGTAGTCGGTCTAGCGGGTGTACTCCACCAGTCTAAAACATGAAAAACTCCTTCTATCAGTCTTATTAATGTACTCCTTGTGACGTCTAGTGCCAAGTGACACTACTTGAATGTACAAACAATCAGGCTGCAGACATTTACTTATATTATACTTGATGATATCAGTGTGTACAACATTTCACTCTGGCAGTATTAACTGATTATAATCCTCAGTGATTTACCAGAGAATACTACTTATTCCAAAGGACAGGAGCGATCACGTTATAGAAGCACCGTGTAACAAGTGTGAATTCCTGAGCAATAAAAACGTTCTCAAACTCGAATGTCTGGCAGTACTGGTTGGCAATAATCTAAAGTGATTTAACATGAAAAAGCTTTTAATACTATTACAATGGTCGGGAAAAATAAAAAGGCACATCGTGATTCCATCAGGTGTGCCACAACACGCACTTCCTGAACAAGAACTAATCACCTCTAATATCTGGCATTATTGACTATTATCTTCCGAGATTTACCACAAAATCATCTTATTGGGAGCGACAGAAACAAATTGTGCACCTGTGCACTTACATGCATTTCCTAAATTCAGACGCTAATGTCTGCCATTAATCCCTAACAATAAGATCAGTGATTTAACAAGAAAGGAGTTACGTATAACAAAAGTCAGACAAATAATAATACTATAATAATAAAGGGACATCGCGATCCGGGCAGGTGTGCGGCAACATAGCACTGGATGACAATAATCTTAAATTAACTGGAAAAGGCTAAATATTACGAGGGTCGAGAAAACATAAAAAGGCACACCGCGATCCCATTAGGTGTGACTCAACATGCACTTCCTGAACAAGAACTAATCAACTCTAATGTCTGGCGTTACTGACTGACAATAAACTTCATGATTTAACAGAAAAATAATAAAAACAATTGCATTACCAGGGGAAGGGGAAACATAAAATAAAACAAAAAAGTAACCTTGCGCTCCCGCACACAATCTTGCGTTCCCTGAACAATAAGTCTGACACTCTTATGGTCTGGCATTTATTCACTGACTATGATCCTTGGTGATTTAACAGAAAAAATCGATAAAATTAGGAAAGACCTGACAAAAATGGAAAAAGAGAGGACACATACCGATCGACTACCCGCAGAAGTCAGTCCAGAAGAAAATGCGAACCCTTTACTCAAAATGTCAAGGAACAAAACTGACTGCAGCTTACCACTCCAACAAGGAAAAAATATGACAGGGATAGGGGAAAGTGTGTAGTGTTTAAAGAAAGATGATACCAGCGATGGGGCACGCACTGACATAACAAAGTGGGCGTGTCCATCAAACAGGGCGGTAATTTTTGAAATGTGGGATGCAGCCGGAAGGTCAATCGGATCTTTTATTTAGCTTATCCATTGTTGCAATTCAGTACTCCTCCTTTGTCTGTATTTGCTCTTGTCTTCTTTGGGATCCTTTTGTATGTATAGTTTAATTATATTTACTTTCTTCTCTTCTTTGAGGGTATATAGTGCTACCAAATAAGCATTGTAGACTAAATGGAAACTTTATCTTCTGAATTCAAATGCACAGGACCTGAACAAGAATACTTTTAGGGACTTTTGGTTGCACCCTGATTTGTACAGCTAAAGTGTACAGTGTGGATTTCCACAGTTAATACTGGGGATCTTTCATTAATTCATTGTGCATCAGCAGTGGCTTGATAGGTGGTACACTCAGCATTGCAACTGGAAGATAAGACTAAGAGTTCTGCCCCTACAATAGGTGCATGGATTCATTTTTCCAGAAGTAAGACCGTAGTGAAACATGGACAGATGCTTCTGACTGAATAAGATATTAAATCAAGGTCTTTCTGGCTCATTAACTGGCAGCTCATATTGATGTGAAAGATCCAGTGTCTGGTATACTGAGCAAATGCACTCTCTCTATCCAATGTGAATATCACTTCACTTGGGTCTCCCCAGAGGTAGGCTATTTGCCCCAGAAATAGGCTATGCTTAGTGGGGATAACCCAATGAAAAAAGAGTAAATAAATAAATAAAATGGGCAATATATCCCCCTTCTCCAAAGAAAAAACAGTGAGCCATTGGCAACTTACATGCTCTGTTATTGCCCTGCCGGAAACAAACTATTACTTAAATCCAAGACTCCAGTGGCAAGTGGCTTCTGGCTACACTGTAGAAGTAAATGAATGAGTACCTTTCAAACATATGTGGAAGAAGAGAACCAGTACTAGTCACATGCTCAGAAAGTGTGCCCATACCCAGGGATGTGCCTGGGCATACACATCTTGCTTGCGTATAACCTTCTCTGTAGTCTGAACAGCACAAAAAAGCATAAAACTTTTCTCTTGTTGTTTATTTTATATTGTGCATGTAGATCTCAACATGTGTGAAAAATATATATAAGCAAAACTTGGTAACACTAGGCAGAAACCTGGATGGAAGGAAAGAAGCAAAATGCAAATAGTTCCCTGGGGATGTAAAGAAAACACCAACAACAAACTGAAACTGCTGTGTATGCATAATATTAGGATGATAAAGCACTTAAAACAAGGTTTGTGAACTAAGAAACAATTGAGTAACTTTTTTTGTCACATGAAATCAGTGCATTGACATTTGTATTTATGTTTGTATTTACGTAGGGGAAACCAAACAGGAATGACAGAGGGTTTGCAAAGTAAAGTGATAAAGGGATTGGACCTGATGGTGCTATCACAAAATGGGAGTAAATTAAAAAAAGTGGGTCACAACATTTACATTTCTGTCCGAGGCAAGGAACTCAATTTAGAAATGGGACAGTGCCCCTTTAAGGGCATACCAGTGTTTCAAGTACATTGCTTCAGAATACCCCTGACATTTTACTTTAACTTTAAAGTCTTACAGGTGTACTCTGAGCAATAAAGTTAAGCCCCATTAGCTGTAGACATAACTGTCAACCTTCCATCTCTGAAATGAGGAACACTAGCCCTCATAATGTAGAACAAATGGGCAAAATGTGGAACACATACTAACAGCTTACTAACAACTTTAGCTAGGAAGATCATACAATGACTGGAATATGCTGGTTTTACTCCTACAAAAGATCTAATAATGAATTAATATGATTATTTTCTATTTACCATGGATATCAGTTAAAAATTCCTAACAATGAATGCGTGACAGAGCCTTTCAATGTGGAACTTAGAGGGACATGAACTTTTTAAGACCCCAAATGAGGTACGTTCCTCATAATGAGGTATTCTTGAAAGGTAAGGCTGTAGACATGCCATTTTCGTCCTTTTTATGCTTGTCAGTGCAGTATAAATACATTGCTGGCCATATTTTAGAAACATCAAGCTTAAAAATGAGACAAACCATTCATAAAAAGTGTAAGACAGACCCATCAGCCAGCCAAGTCTTCAATATTTATTACATTAAACCTGCTGTAGGAGAGCAGTATGAGATACATGCAAATAATCCCTTAGGAGCATTGCAGTGGTTTAAATACATGCTTTTGAATGTTCACAACCTTTTGTTTTCATGTTTTCAAGTCTTTAATAGTGCATTCAGCCAATAAAGCCAACCTTCCTAGTCACAGACATGCCATGGCTTGCCCATTTTTTCTAACCTCCTCAGTACAGCATAAGTGAAGTGCTGGAAAGTTTTTAGAAACAAAAAGCCTAAAAATGCTTGATGTCCATAGCAGGACGGCTGCAAAATATTCCAAATAACATCCAAAGCAAAGGGTGAAAAGGTTACACTAACAAATCATTTAGTAAAATGTACACAAAAGACTCATCAAAACTATAGACAACTGCGGTGGTGCAGTGTTTAGCATTGTCGCCTCACATCAAGAGGTTCTCCGTTTGATTCTCGGCTGGAGTAACTTCTGTCTGCATGTCCTCCCTGCGGTTGAGTGACGTTAAAGACATGCAGGTAGGTGCGAGCATAAATGGGCGTGCCTTCTTTGAAGGTTGGGCGTCGGGTTGGCAACTCGGCACCGTAAAAAATCCATTGCCAGTCATGAGCGGACCGGAGTTCTGCTGTGGCGACCCCTAACCGGGAAAAGCCTAAAGTCTTTTTAGACTCATCAAAACTATAGAGTCTTCCCTGTGTAATAAATCTCATGTAGTGGAGGTGCATGACATATATGCAAATGACCTCTTAAAGACAAATGAGTGTTTTAGCTACATGGCTTCTGTATACTCATCACTTTTTACGTTCACTTTTTTAAAACTACTGGTGCATGCAGGCCAATAAAGCTAAATGTCAATAGTTGTAGACAAGAAGTGATAGAAATTTACCTGAAAAAGTTTCTGAAAAAAATGTGTTTGGTAATTATCCGCAAATTATACTTAGTAATGATTGTTCTTGTTCTGAATGTAATATATGGGTGTATCAAGTTTTGTGTAAAAATAGATTTTTTTTGCCATATTTGCAAGATATGTTCAGATATGTGGGAAATCAATATTGTGTTTAATGCTCACATTATTTTTAAAAGCATTTTTCACTACACTCACTAAACATGCAAATAATGCCAACAGTAGAATACTTATGGTTTATCAAGTTTATGAGAGTGTTAAACATGCAATTCCACTGATGGTATTAGTACTGAGTCAACTGGGGCATTTAGATATGATTCTGTTTTGGAGATTATCATTTTAAATAGCTAAATAGCATTTAGGCCTGTAGTAGGATGGTTATAAGGAAGACAAAATTTTATTAGTTAGATTTCAAAAGAAGCTTATGTTTTGGGTATTCCCAAGAAGTAACTTTAACTTTATGTCTGATTTCAAAAAAAGACTCTTCAAGTTGCTTAAGCTAATGAGGAAAAATGAAGCTATATTCTCACAAACAATATAAATCAGACTCAACACCAAGAGACATATAAATTTCACATTGGTATAAAATACTGACATAAAATATGTGCATGATGGCATGGCCTATTCAAATGCAAAGGCTTTCAGGCACAGCTGTGCTCCACCTCCATCTCTGCATTGGTGTGTAGGCATTATATGGGGGAAAGTCTAGAAGTCTGCAGTTCCCATACCAACATGCAAGTTACTGTATTGCAGGCAACAAGAAAGTTAGGAAGGTGGCCAAGGACTGTGCATATATTTTCAATAAGTCAATATTTTCAGTGAACAGTCCTATAGATGGGTGGGGCTGCTCACATCTGTTTCAGTGATGGACTCCAGACTTTATTCTACACCAGGAATAGGTAATGAGATTCAATTACAGAGATCACAGTCAGTCCAGGGCTGGTCGCTCCCTTGCTCTCCAGATACCCAATAATACTCCCCACTGGCAGAGCCATAGGGTCCAGATCTCAGCCTAGCTGACCAAGCTAAAATTTCCAGCACCCTCTCTGTCCAACCAGTGCTTCATGTCCCAGACCAAGTAGCTGACACACACACACATTGAGATAAGTTTATACAACCACACAGACACTCCTGGGGAAGGCTGGCACAGGTTCTCCACCTGTGCCCCTTTTACCCAGACTATACAGTAGTAATTACTGCCACCACCCAGCTAATATTATCAGCTACCCAAAGGCCCTTAAAAGGGTGTCCAATTATTACTGTGCAATATTATTATCCACTTGGTAAGTGCGACTAATCAGTCAAGGCTTATTAGAGTGGCTTTGTACAATAAACCCTATAGATATGCAATGTACTCTAGAGCTTAACTTATCTCTGCACAAACCAGCCACAGTTAATTTTAAATATTTAATAATAAATAATTAAAACCACAAGACAATGCTTTCTACTACACAGTCAGTGGTAGTTAAGAGAGTTCAGAGATCACACAGAAATACTTAAAAAAAACAGTAGTACAGTTCTGACATTACAGAAAACACTTAGTCTAAACTTTCTAATTTCTGGCTCTCTAAAAGAAAACGTAAGTCTAAGATAACTTACATAAGACAACAGACAGAGTGCTGATGAGTTGGATATCAAGACAAAAATGCTCAATAACCTCTGGTTCTCACTGTTTAAATTCCTATTGCAGTTTTGATAAACATTACATCATCTTTTACACTTTCCTGGTGTTCCCAGGCTGACAGAAACTGCATTTACATTATTTTACACTTAGAGCAATAAAGGACATTCCACATGTAAATTCTGGTAATTAACTTTAGCCTTAAAACAATAGGCAGGAAGCCTTCATCTAACCGGACCAGAGCCGACTTCTAAACATGAAAGGCAGTGATGAAATAATTTTAATTTCAAAGGACCAACAATAAATTCTTGACTTAGCTTTCTTTACAGCAGATGGCAATGTTGCTACATTGTTTTAAGCTCAACATTTCACATTTACAAATGATAGAATTATTTGGCTAGGCTGGTGGCCTTCACCCATCTCAGTGAGTATTCACATCCCTCCCCCTCCGGAGAACTCAAGCTAGGTTTTTGAAGTGACCCTTGAGAAACGCCGCTTGAAAGGGTTAGGTCTGTCTGAGTATACCTACCCAATTCCCTGTCTTGACACCCCATCTTCATTGGCAATGCTACTCCCAGTGCGGTGCTGCACTGACATATCATATGCTTAAAACCCCAGGCTCCATCTTAGCAACTTGGCCTTTTGCTGACTGGCTCTGTTTAACTATGTTAGAGGGTTGTGATCTGTCATAACAGTGAATTTTCTTCTATACAGATAAGGCTGCAGTTTCTGCAGTGCCGACACTATGGCTAGACATTCCTTTTCTACAGCTGCATGGCATTCCTCCCTGGGTTGGAGCCTATGACTGAGATAAACCACTGGGTGCTCTTCCCCCTCTGAAAAACATCTAGCTAAGTACAGCCCCCCACCCAATGGTTTGAAGCATCCACCTGCACAACAAATTCTTTGTTGTAATTTGGACTGGCTAACACAGGGGGTCCTCCCAACGCTTCTTTAAGCTTCTGGAATGCCTGCTCATATGTTGGGGTCCACACTACCTTATCTGGCCTGTTCTTCCTTGTCAGGTCTGTGAGGGGGAGTAGCTATGGTACTATAACTGGGGACGAACATTCTGTAGTACCCTGCTGTCCCTAAAAATGCCCTCACCTGATTTTTAGTAACAGGTGCAGGTCATGCCTGAATGGCTTCCACTTTGGCAGATTCTGGCCTTATCTTACCACTCCCCACTTTATGTCCTAGGTAGGAGACCTCTGTTATACCCACCTGACATTTGCTCAGCTTAATGATCAACCCTGCCCTCTGTAGTCTGCCCAGCACCTCCCTCACATGCTGAAGGTGCTCTGGCCAGGAATGGCTGTAGATGGCAATATAATTTAGGTAAGCAATGGCAAACCCTCCTGATCCTGCTAGGATATGCTCTACCAGCCTCTGGAAAGTTTCTGGGGCTTTCTTCATCCCAAAGGGCATCTTTGTGAACTCATACAAGTCAAAAGGAGTCACAGAGGCTGACTTCTCTCTAGCACTGGGAGTCAAGGGCACCTGCCAGTAACCCTTGGTATGATCAATGATTGTAAGATACTTAGCCCCACCCAGCTGCTCTAGGGCCTCATCTGTCCTAGGCATGGGGTAATCATCTGACTCTGTGTGACTATCTAATTTCCTGTAGTCCACACAGAACCCGGTGCTGCCATCCTTCTTTGGCACCAGCACCACTGGGGAGGCCCAGAGACTGTTGGAGTCTTGAATCACCCCTAGTTCCAACATCTCCTGTACCTCCTCCCTTAGAGTCTGTTTGACTCTCTCAGGCACTCTATAAGGTGCCTGCCTAATAGGCCTTTGGGGTCCTGTATCCACCTGGTGCTGCTCCAGGTGGGTGCATCCTGGTTTCCCAGTGAACATGTCCCCAAATCCCTGCAACACTGCTCGGATTTCTTGAACCTGGGTAGGAGATAGCTGCTGGGACATTGCTACCCCTTGATACCCCTTCCACTGAGGTGTCAGCCCAAGCTTCACTGAGGAGATCAGTCCCCAGATATCCCTCAGACTCCTCCTGCAATCCACTGCAAATGTTCAGCATGAGGGCCTCCCTATCATGGTAAGGTTTCATCATGTTAACATGGTACAATTTGTGCCCCTGCCTTCTGCCTAACAGTTCCACCATGTAGTTAACATCACTTAACTTTCTTACCACCTTGTAGGGTGCCTACCAAGCTGCTTGCAGCTTGTTGTGTCTGACAGGGATGAGAACCATTACCTGCTGCCTCACAGCATATTCTCTAGCTCGAGCATTCCTGTCATACCACACCTTTTTCTGTTGTTGGGCTTTGGACAGGTTCTCCTGGGCCAAGCCCATGACTTCCCTGAGCCTTGTCCTGAGGTTTAGGACACATACCACAACAGACTCCTTGTGAGACTCGCACTCACTTTCCCACTCATTTCGAATGAAATCTGGAGGTCCCCTCACCCTGTGCCCATACAGCAACTCAAAGGGTGAAAAACCCGTGGATTCCTGGGGAACCTCTCTGTAAGCAAACAACAGATGGGGCAAATATTTGTCCTACTCCCTCTTAAACTGATCTGCAAATGCCCATAGCATGGACTTGATTGTAGAGTTTAACCTCTCAACAAGACCATTAGTCTGGGATGGTAGGGGGTGCTCTTCATGTGCTTCACCCCACAGGACTTTCACAGACAAGCTAGCAGTCTGACATAAAATTGGCACCTCTGTCAGTCAGTATTTCTTTTGAGAAACCTACCCTGCTGAAAATCTCTAACAAAACATTTGCCACCTTCTCTGTCTCAATGGAGGACACAGCCACTGCTTCTAGGTATCGTGTAGCATAATCCACTACCACTAGGATATACTTTTTCCCTGTGGAACTTGGGGTACTCAAAGGACCCACAGTATCCATAACTACCCTCTGAAATGGCTCTCAATCACAGGCAAAGGCATCAAAAGAGCTCTCACCTTGTCTCCTGCCTTGCCTACCTTTTGGCACTGCTCAAAGGTCCTGCAGTACCCTGTTACATCTCTGAAAATTCCAGACCAATAGTAGTTCTGCATAATACGCCTCTTTGTATGTTTGTATGCCCATATGACCTGCAAAGGGAATCTCATGCATTATGGCTAGAAGCGCCAGATAGTAGGCTCTAGGCACTACCAACTGCTGTACTCTCTCACCTTCTTGCCCTCCCTCAGGGGTCCACTCTCTGTATAGTAACCCTTTGTCCTAGTATGCAGATTCCCCCATTCATTGAGAATCAGGTGCTTCCCTAGCTACCTGCCTCAGGCCTTGCAATGTAGCATCTGAGAGCTGAGCCTGTCTCAACTCTTGCCTTGTAACCCTTCCCAGCTCCTCTTCCACAGCAAGTCTGGCATCCTCGGACCATGGTGCCTCACTGTCAGCTTAGGTACTACTACTCACCTCTACCTTTGCAGTCGCTCTGTCCAAGGGACCATCAGTACCCACAAGCAGTGGTGACTTACATTCAGTCTCACTTCTACAGAGTAGCTACCTCCATGAAGCAACCACCTCACCAGTCCTGTCTGCAAGTATGCAATCTGTCTGGGTCTCTCCCAGGCTACCAGACCCACATGCTTGTCTCCTAGCCTGACTGCGTGTAACTGCATAAGCACATGGTACTACCTCATCCAAATCCTTCCCTATCTGGACATATGCAGGATGGTAGTTTGGTACTCTTTTTGTCTCAAGACAACCTACTATTGGCATTTTGTCTTTCCCACTTACTGGCTCCCTCACCTTTTGTTCCCCACTTTGCCTCCATGGACACATGTATGCTACATGGCCCTACTGGTTGCATTCAAAATATTTAACCCTATCTCCTGGATGTGTACCTGGACTAGTGGCTTCCCCTGCTACTGGCAGATTCTGTTGGGACAGTCTGTGCTGCCTATAATGGGTTCCTTTAGACCCATGAGCAGTACTGGGGTTCCCTTTCCTGTGCAGGCTGCCCTGCTTGTCAGGTATAGGTCTCCCTTCTTCCCCAACTCATCTGAAGTAGCACATTGTCTATCAGCTAACCAGATCCTTATGTCCTCAGGAAAAGTGCAAAGGGCTTATTCCTTCACCAAAAGTTCTACCAGCCCTTCAAAAGTGGTGACCTGACATCCACTCACTCACGTATGAAAATAAGTGCTTAGTTCAGCAACATATTCACACATACTTTCATCTGCCTTGCGTCTATGCTCACAAAACTTTTTCCTATATACAGAATTAACAAACCAAACAAAAAAGAGACTACCTTAGACTGGATACTAATAAATAGACAGGAGCAAGCTTATAAGGTGGGCACTCTCCCAGATGATTTAAGTGATCATATGTTGACCTACATCATAAGACAAAAACATGGCCTGCCCAAACCCCCCACTTTTAGGATTGCGCGGTCCAATAAACAAAATGAACTTAGTGCCTGTAACTGGTACCCTTTAAAAACTCTACCACTTGAAGAGGCTATAAAATATCTAAACTCTACTTTTTTATCCATTCTTGATAAACATGCACCTAAACGGTCGATCTGAATTAAATCCAAACCAGCCCCCTGGCTTTCCAAAGAAACCAGGCAAAAAATTCTACTAAGGAACAAATCTTGGGCTAAATGGAGGGCTAACAAAACTATCTCTGATCAACAAAATTTTAGGCAACTAAGAAATAATACAAAAAAGGCAATACTTACAGATAAAAAGAACTATTACTGTAAACTACAACAAAACCATCAAAACAATCCCCAAAAATTTTGGTCTAGCATAAACAAACTCCTGTCCCCTGGACACTCTCATACACCTACCCCTCTTGAGGCTGATCCTAATAACCCCCTACAAACAGCCAATACATTTAATACTTTCTTCACAAAGACCATACAAACACTAGCCAGTCAGCTAATCCCAGACAACTCAAGCCTTCACGCCACAACATTACCTCCACTACCAATATTTAAACTTCAACCTATCTCGACTACTCTCATCTGTAAACCCATCCAGAAACTTAAGCCCTGCACACCTTCTGCTGACCAAATACCATCAGAATACTTCCAAAAAGCAGCTAAGGTAATTGCATACCCTGTATCCATCCTCATCAACAGAACCTTTACAGAGGGAATCATTCCAGACATTTGGAAAATCTCCCATATTATTCCCCTACATAAAGGTGGGAATTCAAATGATTACTCTAATTACAGACCTATAGCTCTATTATCTCCTTTAGCCAAAATAATGGAAAAATGCATGCACCAACAACTACTACATCATTTATCTCAACACAACATTCTAGCTAACTGTCAACATGGCTTTAGGCCATCACACAGTACCACAACTGCCCTGCTATCTTTTATAGATACCATCAATAGAAACCGCAACAACAATAACCTCTCATCAGCTCTCTTTATCGACCTCTCAAAAGCTTTTGACATGGTCAACCATGCCCTTCTCATCAACATTCTAAAGTCCCTCTCCTTTGACCGTCAGACTATTAAATGGTTTAGGTCTTATCTGAGCAATAGGCAACAAGCAGTTCTCTGGCAAAACAACATATCATCCCTTCAGCCAGTTACCCTCGGAGTCCCTCAAGGCTCTATTCTAGGACCGCTTCTCTTTTCACTATTTATCAATGAACTCCACACAGCAATCCCCCAAGCCACCTGCATACAATACGCAGATGATTCTACGCTAGTATGCACAGCAAACTCCCCCTCAGAACTACATTCTCTAACCCAGAAAGTATTTAACATAGTAGAAACATGATTTACAAATAGATGCCTCCTTCTCAATGCTAAAAAAACTAAGCTCCTTCTCTTTACACCCACAAACAAATCCGCCCACATAAACTTCTCTGTTATTTCCAATAATGGTACTATTATACTCCCTGACACAACTACTAAACTGCTAGGAATAACTATTGACAATAACCTGACTTTTGATTGCCACATAAATAATACTATTAAAACTGTCAACAGAAAAATAGGCTCCTTATATAAGATCAAACCTTTCCTAACTCCTATAGCCAGAACCACAATTGCCCACTCACACTTAATCTCTTCACTTCTGTACGCTTCACCCATATATACTAACTTAAAGAAAAATAATATTACCAAGCTAGCAAATTCCTATAATTCCATTGCCAGATTTGCCACTGGCAACATCTTTAGAACTCACCACTGTCTGAATCTAAGGCAACTAGGCTGGCCTGAACTTCAAAACCAACTGATACTACCCCAGCTCACCATTGCCCACAAGATTTTCTACCAACCCAGCAGTACTCCTATTCTTTCCAATCTCATTCAGCCTTACAAAAATCTGAATTCCTTGCGCTCCTCTAAGAAACTGCTTGCTTGCATAAGCAAGTCTAATAACCTGGCCGGAGACTCTCTTTTTTGTAACACAGTGGGAAAACACTGGAACCTACTGCCCAACGAACTAACATTACTTTCTTCCTTGCCTCTCTTTAAACATAACCTCAAAAAAACACCTCCAAACACACTGGTTATGCCCCTGTAGCAAGTCTGACTAACCATTTCCCTTTACCAAGTATAGCTCCCTAAATTTCGAATTCCTACTTTTCTCACTTAAATTACTAACACTCCTAATACTTTTGTTATATACTAATTCCTAGTAAGATAGACTAACTGATACTCCCAAATTTATATGCCAATAAACTCTCTCTAGTAGATTAATTACTCTTAGCTAACTTCTTTTTCTGTCTTATTAATACTGGTTGTACAGCATACTTTCTATCTCTAAGCACAAGTCCTTGTTGTATTTTTATTAAAACCTTTTCTGTCAATTTCTACTTTTAATTCTTTAAATTTTAAATTTTTAATGTTGTAATTTCTATAATTGCCGGAGCTTTTCTCCCTGGGCCTCTACTGAAAATAGAAATATATCCAGTTAGACTAGCCCGGTTAACAAATGTAAAATAAATAAATAAAATAAATAAATATAGTATATAGCACAGGAAAATAATTTTCTTGGGTGGCAAAAGCCAGGGTACCTTTTTGGCTAGGCTTATATAGGCCCTAGGGCCAATAGCCTAGTACCTACCTATGAACCTATACATTTCAGGTGTTAGCTTAAACAATTCTAACAAGTGATTTTTAACAGCAGTATAATCAAAACATGCAACGTCAGACATTTTTGACAAAACAGTTATAGCTTTACCATGGAGTAAGGGGGTCAGGAACCATACCCAGAGCCTTTGGTCAACACTATACTGTTTGCATACCCTCTCAAACATATGAATGAAACTATCAAAATGAATCCACTCTTTAAATTGCAGTAGAAATGTACTGACCTTTTGTGTTTCTGGGGTCCAGTTACTCCCTTCCCCATTACCTCCATGACTCTGTTGAAGAGTCAGCATTTCCCTCTCATGCCTCCTCTGCCTCTCCTTTTCCTTGGCTTCTATCTCCAAATGGCTGGCCTCCAACTCAAGTCTCTTTAGCTCCAGATGGATTTTTAAGTCCTCTACAGAAAGGTTGAGCTGTCCATTCTCCGAGGGTATTATATCTCCACTGCCAGTCTGATTGTCCTCCTGGTTGCTGTTTTCTGATGCAGCTGTAACCAGGGCTGCAATCAGGTCTGCCTTAGTCAGGTTTCCATGCACCAGTTTCCTAGCCTGGCACATCTCCGCCAGCTGGCTACTTGTCAGCTTTCCACACTCTTCTGCTGACATGCTGCCTGCTCACCCTGACTAACTAAGCTAACAAAAGAAATAAAACAATTGTGATCTGAATTCTGAGTATCCACTGCATGGCTGATTTAGAGTACAAAACAAATTCAAAGCTCACTGTACACAAGTTACAAGAATTCACTCTACCCACACCACTACAAGCCAATTAGTATTTGCCAACCAATTCATATGTGGTGTGGCTATCCCACCACTGTCAAACAATTAATATGTGATGCCCATGCCCTGGCCCAGCAATCAAGGAGCCTCAATCCTCACCACTAACACCAGTGAGGGGTGTCTCATATAGGAGGAAAGGATAACAAATACACACAGTAAAGTGCAATTTCCCTTAAGAGCACACAGAGATCACAGTCAGTCCGGGGCTGATCGCTCTCTTGCTCTTCAGGTACCCAATAAGACACCCCACTGGCACAGCTATAGGGTGCAGATCTCAGCCTAGTGGGCAAGCTAAAACCTTCAGCAGCCTCTCTGTCCAACCAGGGCTTTGTGTCCCTGCCCAAGTAGCTGACACACACACACACGCATACACACACACACACACACACACACACACACACACACACACACACACACACACACACACACACATACACACACACACACACACACACACACACACACACACACACACACGCACACACGCACACACGCACACACACACACACACACACACACACACACACACACACACACACACACACACACACACACACACCCACAAAAACACACACACACTTTGAGAAGACTTTATACAACCGCACAGACACTACTGGGGAAGGCTTGCACAGGTTCTCCAGCTATGCCCCTTTTTCCAGACTATATGGTAGTACCAGCTGCCACCACCCACTAATATTTATTAGCTACTCAAAGGCCCTTAAAAGAGTGTCCAATTATTACTGTGCATCCAATTGGTAGTATAGCCTGGGGCTAAAGCTATTAGAGTGGCTTTGTACAATTTTACCAAAGGCATGCAAGTACTCTAAAGAGCTTAAATTATCTCTACAAAAACAGCCACAGTTGAAAGGGTTTGAAAATATTTAATAACAAATAGTCAAAATACAAGACAATACTTTTTACTACACAGTGCTAGTCAAGAGTTCAGAGATCACAGAGAAATACTTAAAATAATTCAGTAATACAGTTCTGACATCACAGAAAACACTTAGTCTAATATTTCTAGTTTCTAGCTATTGCTAAGAGAAAACACAAGTCTAAGATATAAAACACAGCAGAGTACTGATGAGTTGGATGGTCAAGACAAAAATGCTTAATGCTCTCTGATTCTCTCTGTTTGTTTTTAAATCACAATCCTGGTTCACATTACATCCTTATTCACATTTCCCTTGGCTCCCAGGCTAACAGAAACTGCATTTACATTCTTAACATCTCCTTTTGTTATCTTGCAGCTGGTCAGGAAGCAGAGCAATAAAAATACATTTGCATTTTTAAATCTAGCAATTTAACTCTTGGTTAAAACAATAGAAAGAATGTCTTCACCTAGACAGGCCAGAGCCGACTTTAGATTAAAGGGTCACAACATGATTTGCTTGGTCAGCAGAGTGCACTGTTGTTATATTTTTGTAACAGCATTTTTCCATTTAAGACAACAAGCCTGTGGCTTACATTAATATATACAGATGACAGAACTATCTATAAAATTCTATCTGGCTAGGCTGGCAGCCTTCACCTATCTCCACTAGCCTTCCCCTATCATCACAATTAGCCTAGTAACAACCTATGAACTTATGAAACTAAGCCCGGGAAGAAAAGCTCCTATAACACAGAAATAAAATAGAAGCATGAAGTTTAGCAGTTAAAACAGATTTTGTATAAGTAAATAGCATCACATCACCTGATATTTACATTAAGCTAAAAGCATAACATTTAACAGTTACAAGTTAAACATAAGTAAATAACATAATATCACTTAATATTTACATCACATGGTTGACATGTTACAGTCCAGTATAGTATTTGCACCATGTCAGTACTCAAATTTGAATGGAGGATTTTCAAAAGATGGTTTGAATAGACCAGTTGGCATAATGGTTAAGGTCTTTGCCTACCATGCATAAGGTACAAGATTCAATCCTGAACTCTAGCCAATGCCTGTTTGGAGTTTGCATGTTCTCCCTGTGTCTCTGTGGGGTTCATCTCACCACTGAAAAACATGCTAACAGTTTCCATCTCAGACTCATCAATGACTGAAGCTGTGGGTAGCAGTACAGACTCTACATGGTGCTCTACAGGGAGAAGAGTTGTAAAGACCAACCACTTTGGCCATCTACTATGGTGTGCATTATGCTCAAGATAGGAGAACATGAATCACATGTCAGGGCTAGCCACTTGATGGTGTCAGTTTGGTCATGTTGACTAATGGGACCCATTCTAATGGTAGGAGGGGGTTGTATATGCCCCTATTGGCTAGTGTGTGCCTACCATAAAGCCGAGAAGCTCTGGATCAATAAGCTACTGGCCAGCTGGTGTCCAATTGCCCAGCTTTGGTTACCTGGGATGGCCCTGTTGAGCAAAACCTGGATGTAAAACCAATCAACTTGCCAAATATGAAGTAGTAATTGCCAGACTCAAGTTGGAAGTGTATGACATGATGGTATAGAGGAGACTGGATTGAATGGCAATGCAGCAAAGCCATTTGGCTCTACTATTCAGTCAGAAGGAGGACAGGACAGAAGTGGTGTGGGAATTGTGATGAAAGACAGGCAGTGAGGGCTGTCATTAGAATTAGTGACAGAATCATGGCAATCAGACTCCAGTCTAATTATAGGACAGTATTCATAATCTCACCCTATGCCCCACAGCAGGGTTGTGATAGTGAAGAGAAGAGGCAACAGCTGCAGGACCTACTAGATAAACAGGACAACATGAATAGGTATTGATAATGGGTGACCTGAATGCACATATTGGGATAGATAGAACAGGACATGAAGACTGCATGGTTCCACTGAGTGCAAAACAAGTGTGTGGGGCAACAGGAATAAAGAAGAGAGGCCATTCTAGACTTCTCTCTAGCAATTGGCTTGACAGTCGCCAATACATGGTTCAGAAAGACAGTCACGATAGCATATACAAAAGTGGCCAACATGCAACTCAGGTAGACTTCTTCCTTGTAAAGAATGGGCACTGGAGTAGAATCAATGATTGTAAAGCCATTCCCAACAAAACAGCATAAACCACTGATTGCCAAAATCAGTAGCAAGCAATCATTAGAGAAGGCTCTAAGTTCAACAGAGACCAGGTTGAAGACCTGGGAAGTTGACTGGAGAGAAAGTACAACTGTTCAAGGAATTACTCAGGACTTTAGCACCCCAAGAAGAGGAAAAACTAGATGGAGTTGAAGAAGAATGTCAGTGCCTCCAAACAGCATGTGTGAGGACTACAGAACAGATATGTGCCCGAGGCAGGTATGGCAATATGGTACATAAGAAAAGGTGGTGGTGGAATGCAGAATTCCAGGAAACCATCAAAAGAAAGAAGGAGTGCAGGAAAAAGTGGGAGATAGAAAGGATGGCCCAGGCTTGGAAGGAGCACTGGTTGGATAACAATTAGGCTAAGAAAGGAGTTATAATAGCAAAGAACAGGCATCAGATACACTCTAACAGTTTGGAAAGTGACTCATTAGGTGGCACAAAGAAACTATATCAGGTTGCAAGGCAAAGATATAATGATAAAGAAGATAGTCAGACACCATTCATAAGGGATGCCAGCAAAAACCTGCTCACCAGTCTACAGGACATCAAAAGCAGATGGAAGTACTTGCTGCAATTTCTGAATGGAGAAAACCCCACAGAAGTTGTAGTGCCCCAGACACAGCCTACAATGAGAGAAGAAGAGGAGTCCACCATAGAATAAATAAGAACAGTACTAAGGAAAATGAAATCAGGGAAAGCAGCAGGCTCAGATGAGGTCAGCAGATATGATAAAGATGCTGGGTGAGACAGGGGAAAAAATAGCTCCTGAGGGTACTAATAGCAGTGTGGAGAGAAAGGTGTATCCCACAGGACTGGAGAATAAGCATACTTGTGCCAGTATACAAGAACAACTGTGGGCAGTACAGAGGTATCAAACTCCTGTCACATTGCATGAAAGTTCTGAAACCAGATACACATAGTAGTAGAAAGTAAGATGGGAGATGAGCAGTTTGAATGCAGCACAACTGACCCACTGTTTGCAGTGAGACAGATTATTGAGAAGAAGATAGGGATGAGGAAGGAGTCCAACTGGGCATTCCTAGACTTAGAAAAAACATATGGCAAGGTCCCAAGAAAGCTGTTTTGGGCAGTCCTGCAGTGGTTCAAAGTCCCAGAAGCATTGGTAGAATTAACGCAGGCCATGTACAACGACCCAATCACTTAAGTATGATCAGTGTTTTGTCTCACAGAAGGGTTTCCAATGGGAGTGGGTTTACATAGGGTTCATCTCTGAGCCCACTGCTGTTCATACTGGTAATTGATTACATTAGAAAACAGGTCAGAGGGGACAGATCAGCAAAGTTGATGTATACACATGATGTGGCATTACAGGCAGACTCTGAGCAAGAACTTCAGCAAAGGATAGAGGAGTGGAATGCAAAACTGAAGGCAAAAGGGGTGAAACTGAGTACAAATAAGATGGCAGCTAATTGGGGAAATCAGGAGAAGCTGAGAATTAAGATAGAAGGGAAGACAGTGAAACAGGGTAACAGCTTCAAGTACCTGAGAAGGGTGATTGAGGATGTGACAGCCCAAGTCTGGTCTAGTAATTAAGGAGCCTTAATCCTCACCACTGGCAACAGTGGGGGACATACATTGGGAGGATGGCAGGTACACACATAGTAATTCCAGATGCAGCTCTCTGAATCAAGTGCAATTTCCCTTAAGAGCACACAGAGACCACAGTCAGTCTGGGGCTGGTTTCTGCCTCTTTCTCCAGATCCCCAATAAGACTCTCCAATGGCACAGCTATAGAGTTGAGATTTCAGCTGAGTGGCCAAGCCAAGGCCTCAAGCACCCTCTCTGTCCAACCAGTGCTTCATATCCCTGCCCAAGTAGCTGACACACACACACTCCTTGAGGTTTTATTAATACACAGACACACACACACCTGGAAAAGGCTGGCACAGGTTTACTAGCTATGCCCCTTTTTGCCCAGACTATAAGGTAGTTATCACTGCCACCACCCACATCATTATTAGCTACTTTAAGGCGCTTAACAAAGGGTGCCCAATCTTACTGTGTAAGGTGCTGTTAATAAAAATGATAGTTTGACTAAGAGCAAGGCTATTTAGAGTGGCCAATAGCGTCATCAAATAAATATGCAAGTACTCCCAAAACTTAAATATGTCTCTAGACAAATCAGCCACGATGAAAGGTTTAAATATGTTTAATAATAAATGATAGAAGGTCAAGAAAATACTCAGTATGTACTTACAATTACATCAGAGTTCAAAATCACAGGAAATATTTAAAACATTTCAGGACAGTCTCAAATAAATAAAGAAAAACATCTAAGCTAAGCTTTGCTATATTCCTGACAGTATCTAAGAAAATTACTGTACCCTAGTAACTTACTTACAGAGCAAGCAAGGCAGATGTGGGGACTGGGTCTTCCAGCTGACGTTGTTGGGTCAAAGAAAATACAGAATACTCAGTCTCTCTCAGAGAGTTCTTAAATTAATATCTGAAATATTACTGTTGGGATAGTTTGCAGGATGACATCACTTCTTGCCATCTACTCTAGCCCAGGTAAAACCTCCATTGATACAGCTGGTAGCATTTAGCATCTACCTCTGAAAATACATAAACAAGGCTTTTCTAAGATCTAAGGCAGATCCTGGAAGTCATAAAACAATAAAAAAACCCACTTCCAAGACAATACAGCGAACCTCTAGTTCTAGACATCATGTATGTTACTGCACTAAAACTGAAAGATAAAATCCTTTTTATGGTGTGACTATAAAGTAATTTAATTTCAAATATTTTTCTGAAGTTTTGCAAGTTAACCTTCTGTATTCCAGTTTGCCCTTTTAAAATATATACATCTAAACAGTTACAACAGTCTATGTACATTTCTGTTCTGTTCCAGTAGGGTACACTGTGGATACATTTTTAAAACTCAGTACTTTACGACCCTTTTCAACACACACTTCTGTACCAGCAGTTTGATATACACATAGCATACATTTCTAATACATTTGTAACATAAGCATATGAATCATGTTGATATTCACAAATGACATATGGTTATTTACAAAATTCCAGATAGCTGTGCTGGCAGTATCTCCTTTCGTGACAGAGGATAAGGGAAGTCTGAATGAAGAAGTCAAAGCTAGAATCAGAGGGGCTGCAGCCAACTGGTATAGGGTGTCATATATAGTGTATGACAGAAGAATGCACAAGAAACTATAAAGTTAGGTGTACAAAACAGTGGTGCGACCAGTACTACTGTATGGTGCAGAAACCTGAGCAGTAAAGTAGAGCAGATGAGGAAGCTAGAGGTAATGGAAATGAAGTGCCTTTGATGGGTTCTAGGATGCACACTGTGGGACATACAGAAATGAGGATATAAGAGCAGAAGCCAAAGTAGCTCCAATTACAGAAAAGATCAACAAGAACAAATTATGGTAGTTTGGGCACATATGCATAAAAGTGGAAGACAATCTGGTGAGGAAGATTTGGGACAGACAGAAGAAGGCAAGAGGAATTGAGAGCATCCAGCAAGGAGGTGGATGGATTGTGTGAGAGAAGACTTAAGACAGTCAAGCATGACTGTTGAAGAAGGCAGGAGTGTGATACTGAATCGAGAGAGATGATGACAGTTAACACAGCACCCAACCCCATGTAGAAAATGGAAAAAAGGGGGATGATGACTTGTAGAGAAGTGACTGGTATTCAACAAAATTCTACAGAAATGCCATAACTTTGCAATAGCTGCAGAGAAAGAAGATTTTGTTGTAGGTTCAATAATGTATTAGGGAGACTACAGGGAGAGCAAGAGATTGAAACAGAGGAGTTGCTCAGATGAAGTGAGATAGGATATCAGTGTTATTTCACTTGTGTGGAAAGAAAGATTATGTAGGTTGCTTCTTGTGGTGAAATTACAGGGGTTGATGAAGTGATGTCATTTAAGTTGAGGGATTTTTAGACTGGCTTTGGGAATCATAGATATGGGGGCATGAGTTATTTGTTACTGTGGTAGTTTGGCTGACGTAGTGGGGCTAGAGGTCTGAGTGAAGTTGAAAGGTAGCATTACTAGATGTAGGTTGTAGTTGCAGTGTGGTTATTTAGTTTGTTTTTAAAATCATATTTGCATTCAGTTTTCCTGGTATTATTGGTAGGGACTTAGAGAGTTTAGTTACAGGGAGTTTGTGGATTTGGAGACTGAGATCATGCATGAAGATTTGGATCTCAGAGACTTAAGGGGAATCTGCCTTTGTAATAGATTTTGAATTGCAGGCCAGTTTTGTGGTTGGTATAGTATATCATGGGCATTTTTAGCTGGAAAAATTGCAGTTGATTAGGAAAATTAATCAAGAAGAGTTTATGGAGTGCAATGCAGCAATAGGTTCTGTTAGGTAGATGAACCACAGTTCTAGCTATTTTATTGTAGCGTTGTTGTAACTTGTGCAGTTGTGATGACTGGATATGTGTAAATACAGGAGATGTATACAGCAGACTGGGTAGGAGATATGGTGTTGCTGTAGTTTTACATGCTAGGTCAGAGAGGTAGCAGCTAGTCTTATATAAGGTTCCTAGATTTTGTTGGGACTTTTTTATGAAATTTTGAATGTGAGAATCAAATGTCAGATGTTCATCAATTGTAACTCCTAAGAGTTTGGTGGTTGGTTCAATATCTATGTTTTGGACGGAGTTGATTATGAAGGATTATTTTGACTGGTTTTGAGCTGTAGGGGTAAATAGTATATATATATATATATATATATATATATATATATATATATATATATATATATATGTATATATATATATATATATATATGTGTGTATATGTGTGTATATATATATATATATATATATATATATATATTTGTGTGTGTGCATATATATATATATATATATATATATATATATATATATATATATATAAAATATATATATGTATATATATATATATATATATGTGTGTGTGTGTGTGTGTATATACATATATATATATATATATATATATATATATATATATATACATATATATGTGTGTGTGTGTGTGTGTGTGTGTGTGTGTGTGTGTGTGTGTGTGTGTGTGTGTGTATATATATATATATATATATATATATATATATATATATATACATACACACACACACACATACACACACCCACAAATACATATATATATATATATATATATAAATTTTTTAAAAAGTAGCTGAGAGCTGTTAATGTTAAACCACTGTTCAACGTTAGAGGAGGATTGCTAGGTGAGGGTTTGGAGTTCTGCTGAGGGTAGTAGAGACCAGATGATCCTCATCCACATAAAACAAAGTTCTTCCCTGTACATATTCAAGTGCACCTTCTATGTATGTAGCGTGGTTCTGGTTTGTCTCAACAGAAGTCTCTGAGCAAGTGAACCAAGATTTTTATCACCAGGAATATTTCTGAGATTCAAGAAATTCAAGAAAATATCACTATGGTCTCCTTTCGACTTCTCTAGTAATTGTTTTGCACTCTGAACTGCACGTTCTGTCAAACCATTTGACTGCAGATACTCTGGGCTACTTGTAACATAAGTAAAGTCCCACTCTTCAGCAAATCTTTTGAACTGTTTTCTTGTAAGCTGTGTACCATTGTCAGAAATAACTTTGTGCGGATTACCATGGACTGCAAAATGACGCTTCATCTTAGTAATGACAGTATTGGATGCTAGATTAGGAAGTAGGTCAATCTCAAACCAATTCAAATAAGAGTCTACTAACACCAAGTAATGTTGACCATTCCATTCAAAAATGTCAGTGGCTACTGTAGACCAGGTTAGTTCAGGAATCTGGTTTAACTGAAGTGGTTCTTTCTGTTGATGCAACTTAGAACTATTACATACAGAACAAGATGATAGTACTATCTCAATGTCTTGTGACATAGAAGGCCAAAATACTAGTCCTCTCGGCCTTCTTTTGGTAGAATCTGCCACAATGTAAAATAGTAATGTACTCTTGTTGCAAAGATTTTGGAACAATCACTTTAGGACCTTTCATTATAATACCATTGTCAAACAAAATCTCAACTCTTTAAGGAAAATAGGGTTACACTTCTTGAGGTAAGCTAGATTGTTTTGATGGCCATCCTTGTTTGATAAAGTAGTTGAGCTTCTGAAGAACTGGATCTGTGGCTGTATGACTTTTAAGCTCAGCAGGACGCATGGAAGAAAATTTTTTCACTTCCATAACTTCAAAATCAAGTTTCTCATTCTCATGCTGTTCAGTGGTATTTCTGGCTGATCTGGATAATGTATCAGCAAGATAAAGAAGTCTGCCTTTTGTATAAACAAGATTGAAATTATACTTTTTCAATTTCAACATTATGGAATGCATAGGCTTTCTCAAAATAGTAACTAGAGGTTGGTGGTCTGTTTCAATCTGGATAGGGCTACCATAAATATAATCATGGAACTTCAAACATGCAAACACAATGGCCAAGAGCTCTTTCTCTGTCTGAGCATACTGCATTTCAGTTTGCATTAAAGTTTTGGATGCACAGGTAACAGGTTGACCCTCTTGAAGACTGACTGCACCCAGACCAGATCTCAAAGCATCATATGAAAGAGTAACTGGTTTGTGAACATCATAGTGTCTGAGAGTTGGTGGACTGTTAATTCTGTGTTTCAGGACATCAAATGCTCTCTGGTGCTCTTCCAACCATGACCAGGATATGTCTTTACATGTCAACTCTCTGAGTAGTGCTGATATGTGGCTTAAGTCTGGGATGAACTTGCCTAGGTAGTTAACCATGTTAAGAAGACGTTGTAGGGCTTGAACATTGTCTGGAGCTGGCATCTCGAGAATAGCTGTTTGCTTGGAAGGGTCTGGTCGTAAGCCTGAACTGGTAAATAAATGACCAACATAAGTGACTTCTTATAGTCTGAATTAGCACTTTTGATAATTCAGCTTAAGATTCACTTCATGTGCTTTTTCCAGAACTTTGTTGAGGTTTCTGTTATGCTCATCTTGACCATTACCTCCTACTATAATATAAACTAGTATAACAGCACACAGATATCCAGAAAAAAATTGTTCCATTCCACATTGAAAGACTTCACTGGCAGACTTTATCCCAAATGGTATTCTCAAAAATCTGTACCTTCCAAACAGTGTACTGAAAGGGGTTAGCAATGAAGATTTTCAGTCAAGCAACATTTGCCAAACTGAAATCTTTGCATCTAAGACAGACAAAAGCAGTGGCATTTGGCAAAAGATCAGTGACTTCTTTGACTCAACCCATTGGATGATGAGGTCTCTTTAATGCTTTGTTCAAATTGCATGGATCAATACATATTCTGATGTCAGCTGGGCTTTTCTCATGAGCAACCACCACAGAGGATACCCATTCAGTTGGTTCATCTACTGGACAAATCACACCTTGTTGCACCATTTTATCTAGCTCGGCTTTGACTCTGTTCTACATAGCTACTTGAACTTTCCGGGCTGGCATGACAACTGGGCTGACATCTGAGTCTAACTTCATGGAGTACACAACTGGAAGCGTGTCTAGTTTGTCTTCAAAGAGATCAGCAGAGGTAGAGAAAATACACTGGGTGAAATTAGAATAGTGGTCTTTTAAGCTAACACAGTGGACTTCCTTATTAAGTGAAAGCAGACCCATTTTCAAACTGTCTCTGAGACCTAATAATGACTGTACCACATAAAATAATAAGTCATAGCTTCTCCCAGCAGAGTAACATGAAAGCACTACTGAACCTTCAGTTTGAATTTCTTCACCACCATAAGCAACAGACTTTGCACACTTTGCCAAATCAAGCGTCTTACCAGCACATATTCTAGCAAATGTTTCAGCTGACATAACATTGCATTTTGAACCTGTGTCAACCTTGAGGTCTATGGATCTTCCATTTATCCGAACAGTACAAAATACTTCATTATTTGCCCATAAATCTACTGCATTAACTGTTTTACTAAGCACTGACACACCATCAACCTAAAAAGTATGGTCACAGCTTTCTAATTGATCAACTCATTTCTTGAAATGTTCCCTTTTAATAAAAGAATATGTGCCTTTTGATTTACAAAACCTTTTGAAATGATTCCACATATTGCACTTGTGGCATTGTTGGCCAAAAGCTAAGCACTTTTCTCTTTTAGACTCATGACTACCACTGCAATTTCAACAGTTAGCAATGAAATTTGGTACATTAGAAGTGGAGGAAACCATGAGTCCTTTTGATTTTGCTGACTCACCCTTGTGCTTCACTGAGACTGTGCAAAGTCTGGGGTTTACCAGTGAGTGTTGCAGGGGTTACAGTTGATGCCATGTGCTTTGGCCTGTTTCTTTTAATCACGTGCTACATACTATCAACATTGGCCTTAAAAGTTACTGGAGGCATGCATTTCTCATTTGTAAGCATATTTGTGTGCTTTTCTGTGAGCTCATAGATCTGACAAATCTCTATGGCCTTATTCAAAGTTAAATCACTGTCACAAAGCAAAATCTTTCTCACAGCATCATCTTTAATACCACATACAAGTCTGTCTTTTATCAACTTATCCCTTAAATCAACAAAACTGCACATTTTAGCCTTGTTTCTCAAATCAGTTATATATGCTGAAATAGTTTCACCAGGCTTTTGATCCCTTGTGTAAAGTAAGTGCCTTTTCATTGTAATATTCATTTGGGGGTTACACATTTCTCTAAATTTACTTTTTAAGCACTAAGGGTCTTCCCTTGACTCAGCCGGTACCACTATATGATGGTTTTCCCCCTCTCCTGCAAATACAGCTGGTGCATACACAAATGAACGCTCCCTTTCAATGGCTTCTGACCCAGCTAAATAAAGCAGAATAAATGCCTTTGTATGATCATCTTTATCAGAAAATACAGCCTGTATGAAAATATCATACTCTTGCTCTAACATGCTCCAATTCTATACAATATTAGTATAAAACAAGTGGTCCTGGTTTTCAAAATCCATCTGCCATGCCAACAACTTATGCCAAACACACTGTAAAATATGGCCCTTGTGGTTATATATGAACAAGCTGCTATGTGTGCTTGTAATAACATTCAAATGCACACTAAACTCTTAAAAAGACTATACTTTATGAAATATGCTTTGAAATGGCTGTATTTTATGAAATAACTGTACTGTAATACTGCACAAATATGTGAACACTTCAGACACCAGATATCTGGAATAGCTTTAATTAATATGAAAAAGTATGCACCGAGCGAAAAAATGCAGTTGTTTGCTTTATTTCATTTGTTTATGAGATTGAGACTTTATTTCAAACATTTTCCATAGCAATCGAATATTTTTTAGCAATATGTCACAGTTTTGGACATTTCATTTACTTAAAATATTGTTTAGAGTGTTCTGTGTGCTTCGTTTCATATTTTGCAAATAAAAAATCATTTGAGCAAGTTTTAATATCTTAAATTTATTTCTGACCTGTTTTGCGAGTTATAAGTGCAGCAGGGATGATCCACTCCTCTATATTCTTCCAGTCCTAACTGAAAGCCTCTCTACCTTGAATCTGGAGAAACTGGATCTGATTCTGACACCATGCCACTTGTCTCTCTCTCTCTCTCTCTCTCTCTCTAATATAGATGACGAACAGGCGGGGTACTTCGTTTATATGCTTTATTACATAAAAACATATCACGATGGATGGCAGCATTACAAAATATAAAATAACTGTTTAACTAACAAACTACACAGACATGCATGCTTACATCTCAACAGCTTTCTACAAAATGGCAGTCAAGCTTGCACATGCTCAGTATTTATACACTTGTGCTAGCCCCTGGAAAGCTTCTTAAAGGCATACATACATATTGATCTACAGTTGGGAACAGAAAATTTACCCCTGGGCTGCTCCTTGTACTACTAACGGACAGAGACAGCTCCTCAATGTTTCATCCCATGCATGGATCCAATCTATGGTATGATCCCAGTTATTCTCATTAGGGTTAATATATAATTATTGGCCATGGGATGTGTAAGGCCAATCTATAACCAAATGGGATAGGTTACTTCAAGTGCAAAAAAAGAAATTGGCTAGACTTAAAGTTGCCCATAAGGGCAGCTAGCTTAGCACTTCCCTGTATACTTATGAACCTATGAAGGTAGAGTCATCCGCATATTGTACTTGTGTAGAGGGGTGAGATGCCAGTTGGAGATTATACATATAAAAACAAAAACAAAACAAAACAAAGATTGAGTCCTGGGGAACTCTGGCTGTGACTGGTTGGTAAAAAGAATGGGTAGATTGCCATTTTACACATTAAGTTCTGTTATACAGACAGCCGTCAAGCCACTTGATTGCTGAATTTGAGAGTCCTAGGGTGGCTAAGGTATGTAGTAGATTTTGGTGAGGTACTGTATCTAATGCTTTTGATAGTCTAGGAAAATTGAGGAAACTAGTCTGTTGTCATTTCTCATGTAGCAGATGGCATTTTGGAAAGTTAGAAGGGCGGTACTGGTACTATAATAGATCAGTTGATGAGAATACTAATGGAGTATCCTAGGGCATCAGAAGCTAGCGATAGGAATTAAGTAGACAGTTTGTCAACAGCTGGATTTTTAGGTTTCAGTTTTTCAGCAGTTTTCTTATTTGTAGGAAAAGGTTACAGACTTGAAGCCAAGGCTGGATGCTTGAAGGGAAGATGTTCAGTTGGTGGTAATGGTCTTTTGCTCTGTTGAACTGCTATTGCCAGCAAGCCTGTAAGGTACTATGTATTTTTTATAAACATCTGAGTTGTATGGGTCTGTGGGGATGTGGGTGTGTGTTATGCATATATATATATATATATATATATATATATATATATATATATATATATATATATTTATATATGTGCATGCACGCATGTGTGTGATGAGTGTGTGTGTGTGTGTGTGTGTGTGTGTGTGTGTGTGTGTGTGTGTGTGTGTGTGTGCGTGTGTGTGTGTGTGTGTGTATGCATGCATTTGTACAAGGGATTTGCAATGGGTTGCACTATATGTGTCTGCTGACAATGACCTGAAATATATTACTAAGGCCAATTTTAATTATTGATCAATCTACTCAGGATTTATTTACTCAGGAGTTTCCTGTAACAAAGAAGTTTATCATCCAGTTTTAAGCACTTTTGTCCTGGCAAAATGATAAATCTTACACACCAATAATTTTAAATACTTAACTAGAAATATCACTAAAATATTCATGTGACTAAAAAAGTCAGATTATTTCAGATCAGTAATCTATTTAACATGCTTTATGCTTACAATACAGTAAAGTTCACAAAATAACAAATATATAAAATACTGCAAGAAAAACCTAGCCAAACTAGAATTTTCACTATGTGATACTTTAAACCTCCTGTAATGGAGTCCCATAGGATATATGCAAATGACCCCTTAAGAACCACTACATATGGCTTCATTACAGGAGGTGTAAGGTATCACACAGTGAAAACTCTAGCTTGGCTGGATTTTTCTTGCAGCTTTTACTGAATGGTTTATCTGTGTGACATTTTAACTCTTTGATTTGTAATTAAATAAAACAATTGCATAAAAAACTAACATCTGTCAGCCTGGAAAGACATGGTCAACAAGCCACCCTATTTTGCCAGAGATGATCTCCTCCTGTCTCCTCTAGGCTTTTGGATACTGGCAAACACATTAGCCACCCCTCTTGTGCCTTTTTATGCAGTTTCAAAATAACCAAGCTCTTGACATAAAAAAATCCTGTCTAGATAAACTCAAGGTACTGCTGCTTAATGCTAGGAATCTAAACAAGAAGCTGCACTCCCTGGAAGCACTCCATACTTTGAAAAATTCTGATGGTTACTGAGATATGGTTCAAAGGCCGGGAAAGTATCCTGGCCATACAGGGCTACAATGCCTTCCATACATTCAGACCACAAACTGAGCATGAAAGAACCAAAGGAGGAGGTGTATTCATCTTCATTAAGGATAAGTACACTTCTAGAATGGTCAAACGCTATGACTCTGCTGAGGTACTCCATGTCCAATTAACTATAGGCAAAGGCCCTACCACACCATAGCTAGCTATAGCTCCCCGACCATGAAACAGGAAAAGCATAAGGAAGATGACATAATGGTTAAGGAGTTTACCTTAAAGACACAAGGTGCAGGGTTTGATTCTCACATGGGGTAACTGGCTAGGCTTCAAATGGCCCAAAAGGGCAGTTAGCCTAATCTATGAACCTATGAACCATACCTGGGCTCACTGGCATCACTTACCAAACAGCCTAACACCTTACTCATTTTAATTATTCTACCATCCACTGGGAAACATACACAACCACAAACATGCTGTCTCAGAGGTTCTTGGACTTTGTCAAAGTAAATGCCCTAGAACAGATAGTCAGTATACCCACAAGAGGGTCAAATGTCCTTGTCATAGTACTCACTAATATGGCGGAGCATTGCACTGCCCCCTGTGTGATGTCCTCACTGGTAAGATCAGACCATAAATCAGTCTCGTTTAATGTAATTATAATACCAGATACCCCATCCAGTTCAAAAACACTTAAGAATTTTTCAAAGACAAATTACTTCCTACTAAATGATGGTATAAGAAGTTTCAAAACCCCTTCAAATGCAGATAACATGGACTCCTATGTAGAAGTGTACACCAATGCCCTGTATGCCCACTTAAGCAGTTGTATCGAATTGGCTGTACCTCACTGGATTAAAACTAGGTCTTAACAAAAAAAAGCCACTCTGTTGAATCCCTAGTATAAACAGGCTATACAACAAGAGAAAGAAACTAATGCCCAAGAACAAGAGGGAACTAGCACAGCAGAGGAAGAAATCCCTCTCTAGCTTAAACAAACAAATTAGGGATCTTGTCAAGTCCTCCAAAGCTAATTACAAAGTAAAAATAGCCTCCCTATAGTAGGATAATCACAAGGCATTCTTTAACTTTGTCCAAAATCTAAAAGGAATACCCAGCTATGAACTCAAGTGGTTGTAGATGGCACCACCCATAGTCAACCAAACATAATGGCCTACCTGCTAGCTGACAGATTTGGGGCAAACATCGCCCCTCCTGTCCCCTCCAGTCGTCCCCCAAAGTATACCTGCCACCATTCCTCAATCTATCATCTCAAAACAGCAGGCTATCTCGGCACTCTCCAAGGCCAAAAACACAGTATCCAAGGGACCAGACAACATCCCAAGTTATTATCGTTATATCGATGATTTAATTTTTATTTGTAAAGGGGAAAACAGGAAGTACATAGTTTTATGGTAGGCCTACAAGAAAATGAGTTTGATTTGAAATTTGATGGTTTTCAGTTTGGAAATAAGGTGAATTTTTTAGATATTACTTTAGAGGGAGGTGAGAATGGAAAGATTGTCACCAAAGTGTTTCGTAAATTTGAAGAAAATTTACATTTTTTGGATGGATATAGTTACCATCCACCGCATCTAATGAAATCACTACCATATGGTGAATTCATAAGAGTTAAGAGATTGTGTAATAATACAGATGAAGTGGATATAGAATTAGAGAAAACTTCACAGTTATTTGTTAGAAGGGGTTATGATGCAAAGGAAGTAACATTGTCTTTAAATAAGGTTAAAAAAAGTAATGTATGGAAGGTAAATAAGAAATGTAGTAGTAATAATTTTTATAGGAATCAAAAATTTAAAGGTTTAGAAAACATTTATATGGTAATGACCTATGATTTGTCATCAGAAGAAATCAATCAGGCAATTCAATTTTACTGGAATTCACTATTCAAATATAAGGATTTGATAGAAATTTTTTCAAAAAATATTGTTTTTTCTTATAAGAGAGGTAGGAACCTTAAGGACATGTTGGTCCATGCTGGATTTTCTACCCCCAAAATTAATTTAGGTATAGATGTGAAGTTAATGGGAACTTATCCATGTGGGAAATGTATTTCTTGTCAGTATGTATGTAAAACATTTGACTGTATAAATGGAAGGAATTTTCAGCCTTCTGGTAAATTCTCATGTAATACGGAAGTAGTTATATATGCATTGAGATGTCCGTGTGGATTATTTTATATAGGGTAGAGTAAACGTGCTTTTAAAGTAAGGTTACAAGAACACGTAAGAGATATTAGAAATAAAAAAATAGAAAGTCCCCTTGCAATGCATTTTAAAGATTATCATAACAGTGACCCAAAGGGTATGTTTGCTACTATTTTGGAACACATTGTTTTAGATAAAAATGATGAAATAGTTAAAAGTAGACTTTTATACAAGGAAACAGTTTTTATATTAAAATTTGACACTATGACATCCAGAGGCATTAATGTAGAATGCAACTGAAGAGTTTTTTTTGTAATTAATTGATAAATTGTTTAATTAACATTTTATGGTATAAATATGTGTTGTAATGAATTTGATAGTATTCTCCTTGAAGGCGAAAGCCGAGGCGCTAGAGAGAGACTATCCAATAAATCAGTGTTAGATCCTGTTTTCTGTCGTTACATTTGAAGAACTTTTATTTATTTTTTTTGGTTGTTATACAACATCCCAGGTTGCCTGTTAAACAACTTAAAACATGACCTAGTAGATGCACTTGAATCCCTATTTAGCCACAGCTTGCAAAATGGATATGTTCCGACAGAATGGAGGACAGTAACAGTAATCCCTCTGCACAAAGGGGGGTCATCAACTGATCCTGGGAATTATAAGCTTGACTAGCCTCATCTGCAAGGCCATGGAAAGAATCATTATGTGCCTTACTGACAAGGACTTATGTATTCTCCAAACTCTGCACCAAAACCAGTCTGGATTTGTTGAAGATAGCTCATGCCTGTTAAATATAGTTGACCTATTTGAGAAAGTCACCAAGGCCATAGAAAAACAATGCATACCACACCTGCCTTGACCTAGCCAAGGCATTTGACACAATTCCTCATTCAGGTATTATAGAGAAACTCTCCCAACAGGGAATTAATTCCTACATTACCAGATGGGTAGCCAACGGGCTCACCAACAGGTAACAATACTGTCAAAGTGGGTGACTTCACCTGTAGCAAAAGACCAGTCACCAGTGGCATACCACAGGGTTTTGTGCTGGGACCCTTCCTTTTCAGAATTTATTTCTCAGAACTCCTGGCAAACTTGGACGGCCTGTGGCTGACCAAGTTCGCTGACTATTGGAAATTGGGAGCAATCATTTGAGTCCCCCAATGATGTTAATATACTACAGGCAGGGTTAATGAAGACAAATGATTGGTGCCAAAGCCACGGATTAAACTAAATGTAATAAAATGCATTGTTATTCTATTTGGGAAAGCTGATATCCCTACTATTTTATTTTATTTATTTTACATTTGTTGACCGGGATAGTCCGACTGGATGCATGTCCATTTTCAATGGAGGCCGGGGAGAAAAGCTCCAAGGGTAAGCAGATACAGCATTACATAATGCCAGCATTACATATTAGAAACAGACTATTTACAGTGATTACATAACTAAGCAAGTTAAACAAGTTCCACAGGTTAGAGTTCATCCCGAGCGTAAGTCAGGATTAAATTAAATTACACAGTAAGATGGTTAACAGATTTTTACACATTCTAGAGAGAGTTAGCCAGGCTTGATACATTGACATAGCCAGTTAAGTGCCAAATGTTGTTTGAGTCTAGTTTTAAATTGACCTAAGGTAGAAAGTAAGGTAATATCAGCTGGAAGAGAGTTCCAGGGTCTACTTACAGAGTTTGCAAAGAGAGAATCACCGGCTGTGTTATTAATTTTGCTAGTCTGTATTAGTAGTTTGTTAGAGGATCAAAGCGGTCTAGGATTGTTATAGGGGGTGATAATATTTTTAAGTGCAGGAGTATTGTCCGGATTATAGAGGATTTTATAGGCCATAATCAGTTGGTTATACTGGATTAGGCTGGGTAGTTCAAGCCACCCAAACTGATTTAGATTGATGCAATGATGTGTCCTAAAAGGCAGCCCAGTGGCAAACCTGGCAATGTGGTTGTAGCAAATTGAGAGTTTGTTAAGGACAGTCTTGTTTAAATTTGAGAGCAGAGGGGATGCATACAGAAGAGTTGAAAGAAGGTGAGAGTGAGCTGTGGGAATTTTAGCTGGAGGGGTTAGGAAGGCTTTTATTCTGTAAAGTGACCCTAGTTTTTTATTGATGGTTTTGATAGTTTGGTTAACATGTAGGTTGAAATTTAGATTATTATCTATGATGACACCTAATAGTTTTGTAGAGGGGTCAGGGGAGATTATTGTGCCATCATTTGAATTTATGGTAAAGGTGAAAGCGGTAGACCTACGTGTTGGTGAAAATAACAGCATTTTAGTTTTTTTGGGATTTAGGATCAGATGATGTTCAGAAAGCCATTTTTCTATTGTATTAAAGGTGGTCTGGGTAGCTGACCATAACTCGGAGATGTGGCCGAGCAAATCAAAGTAGTGTCATCAGCATATTGGATACAGCTGACTTTTGGGATGACAGTATAAAGGTCGTTAATGAAGATGGAGAACAGCAAGGGCCCTAATATAGAGCCTTGTGGTACTCCAATGGTGTTAGGTAGAAGATTAGAGAGTTTGTTCTGCCAGAGGACAGCCTGTTGTCGACCATTCCGGTAGGACTGAAACCACTGAAGGGCTCTAGTATCTAGACAGAATGTTTGCAGGGTGTGGATTAAAAGTTGGTGATCAACCATATCGAATGCCTTGGAGAGATCCAAGAAGAGTTCTGAGGATATATAATTATTGTTGCGATTATGGTTTATGGTGTTGGTAAAGGCTAGGAGGGCTGAAGTAGTGCTGTGATGAGGACGGAAGCCATGCTGAGTGTCTGCCATAAGGTGATTCTGGATTAGGTGGTGCATGAGTTGTCTATGAATACATTTTTCCATAATCTTTGCAAGTGGAGAGAGTATAGCTATTGGCCTATAATTGGAGAATTCAGTAGAGCTGCCTCCTTTGTGAAGTGGGATTACATAGGATATTTTACAGATGGTGGGAATTTTAGCTTCTACTATGGTTCGACTGATTAGTATTGAGACGGGGTAAGCAATAGCATCAGCTGATTTTTGTAGGTACTCGGCAGGAAGGTGATCAGCAGAAAGTGTAGTGGATTTTAATTTTTTGATCAAGGTACGGATAAGTGAAGTGGCGACTGGTTGATAGCTGAACACGAGTAGGTTTCTAGGGGTGGTACTTTCAGGACCAGGGGAGCTAGGAGGTAGTTGGATAGCTAGGGCTTGAATTGTCTCAGTAAAGAATCAGTTAAAACTGTCAGAAACATCTTCAGGGGTTTTATCAATAGTAGCAGCAGGGATTGGGGTTGAAGTTTGTCCAGGATGTCGTAGATTATTTAAACCTGCCCAAAACTTCTGAGGGTTATTTTGTACTAATTATATTATAGACAGCATGACCAGTAATTGAGTACAATTCTCTCTTTTTCATGTACCTCACCAGACACCTGCAACAATTGGAGAGATGACAGAAGTTTCTCACCATGAAATTACAGGGTACACAAAACGAGTCTTACGCAGAAAGACTGAAAGCACTGTCACTGTATTCTCTTTCTTACTGGTTGCTAAGGGGTGACCTGTGCCTGGCTTAGAGGGCAGTCTTACATTGGCCCTGATAGAAATGCTACACATTCATAAATCAAATTGCACAAAGGTCACTAGCTTCAGGGATCTTGACCTAGCTTTTGACATTAACAGGTCATGCTGGAGATATAGATACATCTCCCAGAGACTGACACTTCTCTGGACAAACTTCCAGTTCATGTGAAACAAAGCCCCTCGCCTACCCTCTTCAAATGCAACCTAGATTAATGGATGGGTGATTGCAAATTCACTCCTGGGTTGGTACCCATGTCCTTCCCAGACAGATGAAGTTGGTATTAACTACCATAGACCCTTACCTCTGCGAACATCACTCACCTAACCACTGACAATTGGGGCAACTTGGTATAAACATGGCTTGTCTTGTATGGGCTTTAGGGCCATTAGCCTATTAACCTTTTATGAACCTATGAACCTATTATATATAACATCCTGTCCACATAATAAATAACCTCTACTTAAAATGCAAACTCAGAATAAATTTCTGTTAAAATGTAAAATATGTATGGATAAACTGTCTAAAATTGTATATATTATTTGCATTGAGAAATGCTTTCATTTATTATTACTGTAGCTATTGTTATTGAATACTGATACCCTTTCTTTTAATCCAGGAAACTTAGTGGCATCCTAATGTAATTGAAAGAGAAATTCTTAATACTTCAGTGATGTTTCCCATGGTCTACCCCCAATAAATTTAAAATAAAAATATTTTACAGTTAATGCATGTCCTTGTATGTCTGTACAGAGCATTCTTAACATCTGATATATATATATATATATATATATATATATATATATATATATATATATATATATATATATATATATAGTTGAATGAATAGATAACATTGCCGAAAATTTACTTAATTTACTTTAACAATTTATTTATTTATTTATTTATTTATTGCAGTTGGTTTACCAGGATAGTCCATTGGGCCATAAAGAACCCGTTTTCAATGGAGTCCTGGGGAGAAAAGCTCCAAAAAGCAAAAAAAGATACATGTAACAGAACAATATAGGTACAGCAGGTAGTAATGAAAGTTATACAAAATAAGGAAGCAAAAAAAATTTTTTTTTTTTTTAAAAACAAATTATGCGCAAAAAATAACAATTAATACAGATTGAGAAGAATATACAACAATAGTACAACAGATATAGCAATGAATACAGCTTTGAGAGGAATCATACTAACTAAGGAATTGTACAATGTGATGCTAAAGGACATTGCATAGTGGGGGAAGTAGACTTAAGGGCCTGTCTAGTAGATTTTATGCAATTCTAAGGTATAGTAGGGAAGTTAGCAGGAAGGAGAAGGTGAGGTGAGAGGACAGAGTTAGTTATGTAGGGTGGGAGCAAGAGCATTCCCACTGTGATGCTAGATGTGAATGAAGAGATTTTTTGAAAGTAGAGTGGTTGGAGGTGGTGCGGATGGAAGGTGGTAGGGAGTTCCAATGGCGAGCTAGGCTGAAGGATAGAAGGTTTCTGCCTGGGGGGTGAGTAGGTTTATGCACTTCTAGTAGGTTTTGATTGTTTGACCTTAATACTCTGTTGGGTAGGTGCATTTTAAAGGCAGATGAAAGGGATGGACAGAGGGAGGGGTTGAGAATAAGCTTATGGGCTAGAGTTAGTTGAATGTAAGTTAGTTGATTGGGAAGTTCTAGCCATTGTAGTTTCTGGAGGAGGAACAATGATGGGTGGAGGACCTATGGCAGGTGGCAAATTTTGCGATTTTGTTGTAGCAACAGGAGAGCTGTTTTTTAAAGAGGACTGAAGATTTGTTAGGAGTGGGGCACCATAGAGAAGGGAGGGGATAAGGAAGCAAGTGGAGAGAGTAATTTTAGTGGCAGGTGTGAGGTAGGGATTCTGTCTGTAAAGCATGCCTAGTTTCTGATGGGTTTTTTTTATATTTAGTTGTAGGTGAGAGTTAAATTTAAGTTGGTTATCAATTTGGACCCCAAGTAACTTAGTCTCTGACACTATTTCTAGAGGTGAGTTATTTTGACTAGTGATTGAGAATGTGTTCATATCAAAAGGAGTAAGTTTAGAAGGAGTAAATATCATTAGTTTGGTCTTGGAAGCATTAAGAGCTAACAAACACTCGGATCATCATAATTTAACCCCGGGAAACTAACCACATAATCACCAACACTTAAAAACGAAGCAAATCAACCCCCCCCCCAACTAAATATACCAACTCCAAGATCACACTATAGTGGAGAAAAGGGCAAAGTTCACCATGGTGGCCAAGTGGTTAGTTTCCTGGACTTAAATTACGGTGATCTGGGTGAATGTTAAATTAAATATTTGGCAACGTCATCTCAGCATTTTGTAGTTCAATTAAGTGGGAATTTGGGAAATAAAAGTAGACCCATATATAAATACTTGTGAGTATATATATGTATATATATGGGTCCCTATGAGTTGATCGACAACTCAAACCATCGACAGTGACTTCACCGACAAGTCAAATAACCGACATCGCAAAACACGGACGTTTACCAGGTAATGGATGCAAATTCGCTACTCATGCCTACCATGGTTGCATGACACTGCCACACTTACTAAACCATGGTAGGCATGAGTAGCGAATTTGCATCCGTTACCTGGTAAACATCCGTGTTTTGCGATGTCAGTTATTTGACTTATCGGTGAAGTCACTGTCGATGGTTTGAGTTGTCGATCAACTCATAGGGACCTATATATATATATATATATATATATATATATATATATATATATATATATATATATATATATATATATATATCTGTGTGTATATATATATATATATATATATATATATATATCTGTGTGTATATATATATATATATATATATATATATATATATATATTCCCGAATATGCTTACACAGTCACCGATCTTGCCCACATAGAAGGCATCACATGAGAGGCAACAAGCAAGGTAAACAATACTGAAAGTTTTACAGTTATACCTCCCCAGGCATGGTGTGGTTCTGTTAAAAGAACTCACTCTCAGATATGGACCATCATTTATGTATGAACACCACCTACAACAACCACATTTGCAAAAATGTCCACAATATTTTAAATAAGAAAAGCTTTTCTCTCTTTGTTTCATTTTCTTCTTAATATTAATGTTTCTGCTGTAGATTTCTGTAGGTGCTTTAGCTAATTGCTTTTTATATCATTATTGAATGTTGTACTCCAGTTCTTATTTATAATAGATACAATGTTGTTACTATCAGTAATATAAGGTGCAATCAAATAAATGGTTGTATTTGATTGTATTCTGCTATTAGAAAATTAACTGGAGTTAACATTCCATAAAACTTGGATGGGGGGGGGGGGGGTTAGTGTGTCTTCCTAGCTGCCCTTCAAAAATAGCAGTCATCACATCTGCTGGGTGCTCCCATTCAAGAAACATGTTTTTTAACTTCTTACCCTTCAGTAAAAAGACATTGGGGGAATTTAATAAAGCCTACATGGACTTTTTTTTCCATGTAGGCATCATGGCACACTGCTTACATGAAAGTAAGCAGATTTGTGATCCAGTAAACAGAGCTAAGCGGTGTGCATGCACACGCCAACACAGAAGTATCTGTGCCATGCATATCAACACATACGTGGGTGAATTGCATGCAAATGAGAGAGGTAGAGTGATCCAGCAAGTGGAGAGGCGGCCCTGCAGAGCCCATGTTGGTGTCCATAGTGTACATAGAAAAATTCCGTGTACAGAAATTTAAACAAACAACTGGGGCTGCAAAAGTGTAGTTTGATGGACAGAAATTGGATAGCAGACAGAGATATGTGCAAAATTATCCACCATGTGTCCAAAACCATATGGGAAATACTTTAAAAAATAATTTTATTTTTTTTAATGATCTGTGTATGTTTGCACAGTGTGCAGCAGTGCTGAAAAAAAATTAAAAAAGTTTGTAAAAACCAAATTTAGTAGTATGTGACAATAATGTATTATAGGACCCTGCATGGAGTGTCTACAAGGGTGGAATGGTGCTGTTGCCAACAAGGCAGGGCCTGGAATTGTGTAGTTTCCAGGTTGTGTGCAAGGATCCCTATGCAAATGAAGTGGGGTTACTGAATAACAGAAATGGGAGGTAGCTGACATCAATGGGGGGGGGGGGCACAGTGTCTGAGGACTTGTAAGCTCATTGGAGCTCAGCTGCTCCTTTTTGCGCAGTACACCGCTGTGCTCAGCAGGGGTGTGTGTACACTGGCTGCTAAGCTTTGTTTACCATCAGGGAGTGTGTTTCAGTGTGTGTGGCATGCTGCCGTGCTGAGTGTGCCCCTTCATGGGGGTGTGTGCAGTGACTGCTGAGCATAGTTTACCTTCATGGCACACCACAGTTCTGAGTGAGGAAGGCTGTCCAAAAAATACTGATGACCCCTGTTTCACTTAAACTAGGGCCATTAAATCTTCTTAATGATGTACTTGGCAGGTGGAATGCATCACAGGTAGCCAATCACACAATCAGCACCTACAGCAGAGCAGTATAAAGGTTGCATACACCCTACAATCTGATTTCACCCCCATACTCTACACCAGTGGAGTAGAGACTTGGGAATGCTAGGGGCTGCAGCAGGTCTGCTACATCTGTATGTGCTAAATGCTGAGGTTAATGCTGCTGCTGCTGCTGCTGTGGCTGACAATAGGCCTAGACTGAGAAGGAAAAGAGTGTTCTGCCCCAGGATAGCTTTACAGGAGCTACATGAGCTGGAGATTGTAGAGCGCTACAGGGTGGACAGGGACATACTACAAGAACCCACTGAGCTCTGCTGCCTTCAGCTCAGACCCAGAGCCAACAGATGAGAACCTCCCAGTGGAAACAAAGGTATGTGTAGCTCTTAGGGTACTAGCTACATGTACTTTCCAAAGACCAACTGGGGACATGATGGGGGTCTTGCAGGTATCAGCATCCAGGGTACTCCACCAGTTCCTGGATGCCATGCTACCACATGCCAGTGAGCACATTTATTTTCCCTGCACCCCTGAGGAGAGGGCCAGCAGTATGCAGCACTTCTACCATGTAGAACACTACCCTGAGGTACTGGGTGCCATAGATTGTACTCATGTACAAATCAAGGCATCACCTGGTGTGGAGGGTAGAATCAACGTCAACCACAAGGGGTATCACTCTATAAACTGCCAGGTCATGTGCAATGCTCAGGGCATTATTATGAATGTGTGTACTCTGGCAGCCGTGGCTGTTATCACAACTCCCATATCTGGCATGCATCACAGCTGTACCAGATGTTTGCTAGAGGGAACATCCCACACGCCATTTTCTGGATGATGCTGGCTACGCACTGGAACCATTGATGATGACACCCATCAGAAATGTACACACACCCACTGAAGAATGCCATAATGAGGCACATGCACAAACTAGAAACAGCATAGACCATGTGTTTGGGTCGCTGAAGTCATGGTTCCGGTGCCTTGATATATCTGGTGGAGCCCTGCAGTACTCTCCAGCCACATGTGCACACATGTTCAGGGTATGTGCCATGCTACACAATATGATTCTGTGGAAACAGCTGCAGCAGAATCAGCAAAGGGAAGGGATACACAGCCCTCCACCAGTGTCTAGATATCCACAGCCACAGACAACACATAGTACATTCACTGACAACCTAGGGCTCTAGGGGCTGACATCTTACTCCAACTCGCATACATATAGTAAAAATTATGCTAGGCAATCCACACAACCTGTACCTAACCGTGTATTGGTTGTGTACTGCATGCATCAGACAGAGTCAGCCCTGAACTACAGTTCTGTCAGCTGCTGCGTTCGCAAGGTAAGTTACTCACATGCACACCTTGTAAGGAGTACTATAATATGCTATTGTATGTATGGACCTGCTGCATGTATGCAAGGGAATATAGTGGGCTACGTGGAGAGATGTAACATCCACATGGGACTACAGATACCCAGTCCAACAGTATGTGTTCCATAATATTCACTAGGCCTCATGGTTGGAATATTCACTACTACAGTCAAAGGAGATGTTAAACAATGGGGTCACATGTTATGTGCACTACTGTCTATGCCAGCAGATCATGTGCTATTCTTTCCCACCCCAACACACCAGTGTTCCCAAAAAACTGCTATAACAGTAAGTCTGTAATGATATATCAGCAGACCAGCCAATTCCAGGGCTGTGACATAGAACCTGGCCACACATTGTGTGTGTCACATAACGCAGGGGTGACAATGTATGTCTGTATGCTGTTGATTGTGTGAAGAATGGCACCTCTTTGTCTGGTGGATGGTGTGGCTCATTGGGCTAGGGATGGTGTTTATGGTTTGAATCTGGCAGCATTCACATCTTTTGCATGTGAGGTACTCGTATGGTGGTATTCCCACAGACTGTCATACCCCTCAATCTCTTACTGCAAGACAGCTGGGCAAAGTCAGAGAGAAGGGGTGTGTGAAAGGGCCAAAACTACAGACAGACATTACACATGGTCTGATGAACCTAGAAGGTGACTAGTATAACAGTAGGCTGCAACACATGTAAAGGGCGTTACCTAAATGTGTCAGTAGTTAGTACAATTCAGTGACTGCATTATACAGTATTATACCCAAGCACCACAAATGCATGAGGAACAGACCAGACATATGGTGTGAAATGCCGTACATTCTGCAAAAACATGTACATTGAGAGGTATGTAGACTGTCACCCTATGTGTGATGTTACATTATGTACCCCTTTCACATATTAAGTAAAGCACATAGCCGGGGAATGCCTTGGACAATTTCAGGAAAGTGCTGTACTGTGGAAACAGGTGCAGCAGCCAATGTCTGCAGCACACAAAATCCCAGACAGGTAGCTGTGGCCCGGCTTCACCTTGTAAGTATTGACAGTACCACTGGGCATGCTCCTACACTTAGCTAACTAGCAAGCCTGTTGCCTCTTCCTCACAAAAACCTGCTATGTGAAGACACATTTGTACATACAGACAGCTATGTATACATATCTGTCTGCCCCTATACCCCTCACACATGATTAGTGTATCTATCAGTTAAGTATCACATATACATATGTTACCGAGATATATATATATCGCTATATAAATTACAATGATGCATAGACTCTCCACATATATCTACGTAACACATTTACATAATGTACACACACAGCAACATTTAAAGAGACATCCCTGTTACACACATACACACACACACACACACACACACACACACACACACACACACACACACACACACACACACACACACACATATATATATATATATATATATATATATATATGCATGTGTGTGTGTGTGTGTGTGTGTGTGTGTGTGTGTGTGTGTGTGTGTGTGTGTATGTGAGTGTGTATGCAAGAATGTCCCCATATACCCTCAGAATGCTGAGGTCATCTGCATGTACACATCACAAAGGAAGCAGACATACCTTTCAACCTCTTAGAGCCAAACATCTGGACAAAGTCATGAATAAAAGTTGGCCAAAGGTCCAAAAATAGGGACAATTTTTAAATATTGCTCTTACAAACTTAGAAAGTTGATAGAATAACAGGTTTTGCATTAGCATGGGTTTTCTAAAGGGTATGAAGTCTGAAATTCAAATGTCTGTCATTATTTTGTAACGTCAGTGTTTAATGTTTTGCCACTAATTTGCCAGAAAAACCACAATTTTATGAAAAACTGACCAAAAACATGAGTCAAAAATCTGGACAGTCTGCGAAAATCTGTACAGTTGATAGGTATGGAAGCAGACCAAGGCCGCAACAGTACATAATCCACTCACCCATAGATCCTTGTGCCTGCGGAATGTCACCTTGTAGACAGACACAAGTAAACAGGTGTTGTAATGTACAATGGTTTCAACACATGCCTTGGACAGGCCATATTGTCCCTAGCCACGTGTTTCCTATATAACTGCAACCAGCTACATATGGCCATACTGGTAATTGTATACAAATAGCAGGGATATTAACAGGTATCCCACTCCTAGGGCACTAGATACAATAACATTACCAAGCATTATCACTCTGCAGGCTACACATGCCGTCCAACACAAGGCTACTTTGCATGCTCCCAAGTACTGTGCCTGCAATGACATATACAACAGACATAACCTATGGCACATGCGATAAGTACTGTGAGCTATAGTGTGTCATAGTAGATACGTAGGGGTTCTAATCTCACATCAGCAAACTCTGTGTGTGTCTGTGTAAAGATATCCCCTTGCAGTACTACGGACATACCTATATAGACTATCTCTGTGGAATGGTTATACATTTTATGGCCCTATGACTGGCTGCTGGCCTCTACATTGCCCTTTTTTACAAAGCCTCCTGATGTCATCCACCTTAAGAGTGCTGGCAATCTAAATCTAATATCAGATAAACTCTGTGGTGCATGCGATAAGTATTACTAGCTATAGTGTGTAATAGTAGATAGGTAGTGGTTCTAATCTCACATAAGCCAACTGTGTGTGTGTGTGTGTGTGTGTGTGTGTGTGTGTGTCTGTCTGTGTAAATATATCCCCTTGCAGCACTATGGACATGCCCATATGTGCTCCCTGTGCAATGGTTATGCATTTTATGGCCCTGTGACTGGCTGCTGGCCTCTTCATTGCCCTCCTCTACAAGGTCTGCTGATGTCATCCACCTTAAGAGAACTGGCAGACAATCTAATATCAGATAAACTCTGTGGCGCATGTGATAAATATTGTGAGCTATAGTGTGTAATAATAGATAGGTGGGGGTCTAATCTCACATCAGCCAAGTGCGTGCGTGCACGCGCGCATGTGTGTGTGTGTGTGTGTGTGTGTGTGTGTGTGTGTGTGTCTGTGTTTGTGTGTGTGTGTCTGTGTAAACATATCCCCTTGTAGCACTATTGACATGCCCATATGGGCTATCTCTGTTCAAAAGTTATGTATTTTATGGCCCTGTGACTAGCTGCTGTCCCTAAATTGCCCTCCTTTACATAATCCTAACTGATGTCCAACACCTGACCCAGGCACAGAATATTTGCAGATGTGTCAGCTCCATCACCACACCTTCTAGATGTGTAAGTTAAAAAACCCAGGTGACACATAGCAAGGGTAGCAGACCTTATCACAAAGTATGAATACAAGATTACGCTGACTGCATCCATCGTCCCTAATAGACTGTTCTGCACTTATGCACCAGGGAGCCATGCACTTATACTGCCATACCTTGCTGACATCATATTTCTGCTGTGCTGCCATGCCATCTTGTGCTGCTATATTGCCACCATGTGTCCTTAGTTTATCCCCTCAGACTCCTGGAACAGAAACATACACAGGTCAATGACACACCTGTCATTCTGTAACACTATCGCCAGTCCAACATCATGCAACAAAGATACACAAAGTGTGATGTGTAGTCATGACATATGCCAGCATACAGTACCTGCTGTGGCTTACAAGTGACATGTCAAAACAATACTGCACCACACAAGTACATGTCCAGTAATGTAAACACCCTGTGCATCAGACACATAGTAGCATTTCTCTGCATTGATGTAATGGATGGCAGGGATGTGGCGCAGGTATCATCACATGCACAGGGTGTGTTGTGGCATTGCTGAAGGCCTAGGCTGTGCCACACAGTTGACAGCATGTGTGTGAGTCAGGAAGGGGTGCGGGTTAGCTGGGCCATGGACAGGTGCCGTGTGTGTCTGTTCATGACCTGCATATGACAGTGGTGTTTGGTGAGAGCATGTATGCAGACAAGCCCAGTGCTAGACCTACACATGTGTATATTCAACAGCTGTGGACCATGCATGGTAATGTGGACAGTTCACAGTCTCCAGCCACGAACACAGGAACTGGCTCTGCCAGGAGTAGCACTGTCACCACCATGTCCAAGATCAGATGCAGTGCTAGTACCTGATGGTGACTGCCTGCTGGGGCTGTGTCCCCCATGGGGCTGCTCAGGACCATGTGCCTATGGCCTGCCACATTGAGGTGTGGACAGCACATTGCCCTCTGTTCTGCTGGAGGTGCTGCCATTATGGGAGTGTGACTGTGCACAGCCATGCATGGACACTCAGCAGATGGTGTTGTTGACTTACATCCATGTGTCCAACCCCCAACTCCAACCAGGTGTTCCAGCACAATATGTGATCCAGAACAGACACTGTTTCAGCCCACCATCTGTCCACTGCATCAGTGAACAGATCCAGAGTGTCCCCAATGTGGTGGAGGCAGACATGGATGTCAGACTGTGCTGTATCCTTAACCCTAAGCATCTGCCTGGCGTCGTGTTCAAAACATGTCTGTGCTTCCACCATGACCTGAAATATGAGCCAAGTGACCCGTGATGTGACACCTGCAACAGGTGGTGGATAGACAACAGTCCTCCTATGACCACCCCTGTCAATCTGCTGTGTTGGAACCAGCTCTTTGGCTATGGCCAGTGTCTACACTCACTGACACCATAGTTGCAACACTGTCCTGTTCAATGTTGTCACCCTCTGACTGTCCAATATCTGTGGCATCTGAGGATTGGGTATGTGTGGGCATACTGACTGTGTGTGTGGTGACAATGGGAGCAGAAGAGGGATGTCAACCTCTGAGACAGATTCGACCCCACCTGTTCCTCACTATGGCCACCATCATCATCAAAGTCCAATGAGACACTGACATCAGGTTGTGACGGGGACAGATGCCACCCTCTACAAGTCACCTGTGAAAACCAAGACAAAAGCAGTACATTACTACCAGTACTTTAGTGTATGGTAATCCACACAGACTCATACAAATGAGGATCCAGAACTGCATTTCCAGTCTCACATCTTCTCATCTCTGCTCCCATGCACAACAGGCAACCTCACAACATACACAGACAAGTTAAGCCCTTGATAACATGCACTTAAGCCACATCCAGGTAAAGTTGCCAATACAATCTGCCTGTAAGGTATGTAATATGACAGTATATGTGATAGAACTACACATATAAACCAGTATACCTATCTCGAGAATGATATGCATGTACTAGTGTCACTGCCTGAGGTATCACACTTTTGTGTTTGAACAGGCATCTTGGAGTAATTGCCTCATGTATACCAGGCTGTGTAGCCGCTCATAACTATAAGTTCAAATGTGTTATTGGTCATTCAAATACACACCTGTAATTACCCAGTCTACAAACTGTAGTTAACTGTTCCAGAATGCAACATACAAATATACTAATCTGGCTAAACATAACATTTGTATATAGGGCAATATGGCAGCCCTTAACTTTCATAGGGTATATATGATTTTTAAAAAACAGTATCACACTTACCAGGTACAGGGCCACAGACATGGGCCACACCTGATGGACCTATGAAAAGGTGAGGGAGAGGTATTGTTAGCACCACCAAATGTTGCAACACTACAAGGTAATATGTGCATATATCCACATGTACAGTAGCTACTGTGATACTGGCTGAATTGCTGACATTCTGAGTATGTATGCATAACTGAGCATAAACCCCAATACCCCCCAATGCAGCTAGACCTGACATCCAATTACAGGTGTGTACAGCCTGCCTTAGTGACTGAGACAGTATTATACTGGTGAATACATTATGCTTACCTGGATGCTTCTCTGCTGTGGACACTGTGGCACCCACCTCCACAATGTAGGGTGTGATGGATGCCTGGGAGCTGTCATGTGTTCCTAGGTTCACCAGAAATTCCTCTGTGGCCGAGAGTGGTTGCTCTGTTGCAGGCTGTCCACCAGTAGCAGCATGATCCCTGTCAACATCAGCTGCCATTTGTCGTGCAGCATTCAATATGTCTGTGGCTCAGTAATGGACCTGCTCATAGGTCCTGTCCTGTTGACCAATCTGATTGACATCCTGGAAGAGGTCTGCCCACAATGCTGCCTGCTGTTCCCAATTATGCCTCCCCTTGGACAACAAGATCTGATGGTGCTGTCTCAGTCCATCCATTATTATGTCATTCTCCACATTTGAGAAGGGGGCATGTTTTCTGTGGTACATGGTTCCTGAAAGACAACAAAAGGAGAACACATTACAGGACCAGATACATGGTGTCCACTATGTACAAATCCATCACACCCATAATGGCCTGCACTATCCACTGCTTCCTCACACATCATACCCTACAGTCTGGCAACACACTACATGTGTGGATACCACCAAGATAGCAATACTGGGGTATGTCCCTGTGTGCTGTAACAGATTCTGCTGTATGTTCCTACACCCAGTACTGCAGTCTACTGTGGTATGTCCCCTATGGGCAAACACCCACAAATATGTCATACAGCCACTGCTAGACAAATTGCAGTGTGATATTACAACCACTGTATGGGGACATTCCAGAAAAAACAGTCTGCCACAATGACAGAAAACAATGCAAACCTGCTGTAGTATATGTTCCCTGTAAGCATCATACCTCTCAACTATGCAGATGTTTGCAGAATGTCAAGATGTTTGCCTCATAGTTTGGTCATTTTCACACAACATTGTGGGTTTCTGACAAAAGACTGGCCAAACATTGATGGCTGATGACAGAAAATAAAGACAGACATCTGAGTTTAAGACGTCATACCCTACAGAACACAGTTATGCTAATGTAATATCTGTTATTCTATTCACTTTTTTACTTTTATACAAGCAATAGTTACAGTGTCCCTAATTTGGGCCTGTCACTCCATTAATTATGGCTTTGTTCAGATATCTTGCTGTAACAGATTGACAGCTATGTTAGGCATAGCCCTCAACCAGACAGGGAACAAAGTAAACAGGATCATGGACTTAGCCATACTACATCGGGGGCAATCAAGGACACTTTTAAAATGTTAGAATTATTTATGTGAGACAAGGACAGAATGAGAGGATGTAAATTAGTGTACATTGTCTGATGTTACAGGAGTATGCACCCTTACTTATTGTCACTATGTTTTACCTGTAATTCACCAGCTTCCCTACAACAGCCAACCATTGCAGGAGGGAATAAGGGGAACAGAGCTAAGATGTGAGTGGAAATCAGAGACATTTCAGAAGCATGCCTGTAGGTGTAGGACAGCTAAGTATCAATGTCATGTCATTACCATAGATCTAAGGCAGGCTTACTACTGTGATTCCTATTCCCCGTACAAATCAATTACATACCTGGTTGAGTGCAGTACTCCTTTGTTGAACTTTGCTTCCAGTAATCTTTTGAAAATATGCTTTTTGTGTGAGGTAAATCTCATACAGACTTGTTCCCCATAACCAGCTGCTTGCCTTTTTAATGTACTGCTCATTAGTAGGTAATTGCCTCTGCACCAATCTGTGGCTCTGATATAGTAATTGCAGCCAAAACAGTTGAATTGTACTATCATTAGCCAATGACATGCCATCACAGTACAATATATAAGGCCTTCCTGTAGACTTGGGCCCTTTTCTTAGCTGTTAAGATGGGCATTACTGAGGTTAGGAGAGTACAGCATTGTAGAGGGTAGGTACCAATACTGTCAGCTGTAGAGATTTATGCAGTATGTCCACAGTTTTACCTCATATGTGTGGTCAGTGTCCAATGACATTGTGGTCATCTGACAATTCACTGGCAAACATTGTGGGTTGAGATCAGTAATGGAAGACACACATCTGAGTGTCAGACTTCATACTCCCTCTGAATATGTATGCTAATGCAATAGATGCTATTGTATTAACTTACATCAATGTAGGAGCAAACTGTAAAACATTTCCCAATCTGTAGATCTTTATACCCCCCATTAAGTATGGTTGTGTTCAGATCCCTTGTGCTAGAGGGTTGGGAGATATGGTAGGTGTGTAGTAGCTACCTTTACATACAGGTGTGTGTGCTAGAACAAATGGGCGGGGGGGGGTGCAAACACTTTGATGGACAACAAGCTGTACATGTAACTGTGACAGCTGTGGCAGCCCTGTTGTTACAGCAGAACTAGTGTAAGGATACCCTTTATAGTCCATTTGCAGCATGTGATTAAGGTACATCTGTTATGGAACTGTGCCAATAAAAAAGTAGTAGGTGACATATCCTTATGCTATACGGATATGGGTAGTGTGTCGCAACCTGCAGGCCTTTGACTTGCAAAACTGGATAGTAGTTCATTAATTAGCAGTAACCTGTGTGGATAAAGATTGCACAACTCAGTAATTAATTGCTGTCTTCATGATAATGTAATTGCACTGCAACACAAGACTGGATTTGAACCCGAGACTGTGTGTAGCAAAATGCACTGCATCATTTAACAGACTGAGATACTGAGTCACTACTACTGAGAGTGTATTTGCAAGGTATATGTGCAGACATACACGCTGTGACACACATTGTTTACATCCGTCAGTATGTGCATGGCTTTCTACAGCTGTATTTCTGCACCAGGGTCCAAGTTGAGCATGTTCTTTGCCATTGCTGCCTTAGCAGGTGTCCTTCTATATATTGCTAATAAAGGGCACATTTACTTGCTATCACAGGCCTCACTTATATCCATTTTTATGTCTTTGGCTGTCTAGTGGTGTATTATTGCACCAGAGTCTAAGGAACATTAATATTTTTCCCATTAATTTTTAATTCCAGTTTGCATGGTGCAGCACACAGCTCCGCTGAGACACTCCTAATGACTGTAAGTGACAATCACTGATGCAAAAACCTGTTTTAATTAAGATCTGTGTTGCGTGGTGGATTAATGCAGTGTGCTGCAGGTGTGACAGGCTTGGGTTCGAAACATGGCAGAGGTGTTTATTTTGTACATGTCATTTACAATGTTATAAATACATATACTCATTAGAACTCTATTTAGCTGAGCTAAGTGAAACTGTGAGATGCAGAGCACCAATCAGCTCCATGCTAAAAAAATATAAAGAAAAAGGGGAGATAGGAAAGTGGTAAAATGGCGGCAAGCAGGGGGAAAAACGTAGTGAAAGGCAGGCAGGTTGTGCAGGAAGGGTGTAGGAAAGAACCATAGCTATCTATTTCTTGTAAAACAACAGCTGTGCACTTTAACAGATTTTTTTAGATGAATTTGTACTCTAAAACCCAAGAGAGAGGAGTGTGGACAGCATAACTGCGTTGTCAAGCCAATTGGACCAAATTATGTCTGTCTAGTGGATATGTGTGCAAATGGAGAGCTATGTATGGGGTGATTTTTTTTTTTTGGGACAGATGACCATTTTTTTATTAAGGTGAGAGTGGAATGTTAAGGAAGGGACTTAGGTATATGTAGGGAGGTAAGTTGGGTAGCAGAGGATACACCTGCACATAGACAAGACAGAGAAGTCAGCCGACAGTGACTGTGTGTGACACATGATTCATAGGTTCATAGGTTCATAGGTAGGTACTAGGCTATTGGCCCTAGGGCCTATATAAACCTAGCCAAAAAAAGTACCCTGGCTTTCGTCACCCAAGAAAATTATTTTCCTGTGCCCCTGTCAAGCAGAGCCACAGAGGTGATCCCCAGGGTGAATTTCCTGTTTGCCATCCAATCATCAAGATTTTTGTTGAAGAGTTCTAATGAGGAGCTTTGTTTGATATAGATAGGTAGTTTGTTCCAGAGTATGGGAAGTCTCTGGGACAGGAATCTATCCCTCCGGCATGTTATGTTTATTGTGGTGACAAGGTTTAGGTCCCTAGATCGTGTAGCTTGGAGGGATTGAGATTTCTTTAAGTGGAGCATGTCCACCAGCTCTGCATGTGACATAGCTTTGTATGTTAAGCAGATATCGCCTCTGAGCAGGAGATATGTGACAGAGTAAAGCTGGAGTTTTTTTAATCGATCTGCACATGGCATCTGTTTGAGGCCAGTCATCCTCTTTTTGAGGTATTTCTGTGGCCTTTCCAGTTGTTGTGGATGTCTTGTGAGGTACATACCAAAAGGGGCATTGTACTCTATAATGGTTCTAATGAGTGACAAGTAGAGGGGAACAATGACCTCTTTTTTTCCTGGATGAGAAACCTTTTGTGATGTGGTGTGCCATGTAGAAGGATTTCCTAACTACTGTGACAATGTGATTATCAAAGGAGAGACGTCTGTCCACATGTGTCCCAAGGTCTTTTTATCACACTTTTGGTGTTAAGTAGACTACCACCTATGTAGTAGCTCATGGGTACAGAGTTTTTACCAAAGGGGATGACAATGCACTTTTTGGCATTGAGCTTGAGACCATGGCTTTGACACCAGGCATCTGTCTCAATGAAGCCCTTTTGTAGGATGTCCACATCGTTAGGAGTTTTGATTATGGCTCCTAGTTTGCAGTCATCTGTGAACTTTGTTAGCCAAAGACCTTCTATGTTAGCCTGTACTTCAGAAAAGTACATACCAAACAGGAGAGGAGCCAGGACTGAACCCTGTGGTACTCCACTTGTCACTGGTCTGAAGTCGGATTTGGAGTCTGATACTTTCACAGTGTGGGTTCTGTCAGTGAGCTGTAACTCAGAGAAGATCTGAGTGTTGCCATTGAGATTCTTGACATATCTATAGAGTGCTTTTTGGTTGTCTTTAGAATCAGTGGCAGTTTTCTTTTCATAACTATCTTTGGAGGATTTTATGAGGTATCTCAGCTTCTTACTGAGGCTAACCAGGGAGTTCCTCCAATCATGGGATTTTGCTCTTTTTTGCAACAGTTTCTTTCTTCTGTTGTAGAGTTTGTTTATGGGAGGGGACCACCAGACTGGCTTCCTTTTTTTGGAGGATAGCATCTTGGTTTTGTTAGGGATAGCACAATCCATGCACTGGTGTAAGTGCTTATAAAGTGCATTTGTGTAGGATTCAGCAGTCATGCCTCTGTTGTCTGTCTGCAAGGGTGTCGCGAAGTTTGCCACTTCTGTCTTAAGAAGCGTGAAGTTGGCTTTGAAGAAATTTTTACGGTGGTTTCCCTAATGGGGGGTGGGGGTGGGATGTGGATTTCTAGGGTGATTAGCTTGTGGTCGGATCTGACCAACGAGGAATTGACCTCTGCTGTGGAACACCGGTCGCCCATATTGGTAATGACCAGGTCTAGGATATTGCTGCCCCTGGTGGGAGTGTGGATAAGTTGATCCAAGGTGCTGGAATTTATGAATTCCAGAAAATGTTGAGCAAAAGAGTTGGTACATGAGTAGTTTTCCCAGTTAAATATCACCTATTATTAGGGTGTTGGATTGTACCCTAATATTTTCCAGTGTATCAAGAAATGAGGAGTGGGAATCCTGGGGCATGGTGGGGGATCTGTAGCGTTACAATCTGGATTGCAGTCTTGCCCAGAGTTAGTTGCATTTGGATAATCTCGGATGCATTATGCTGAGCAACTAGCCTGGAGGTGTGGATATCCTTAATGAATATGGAGACGCCTCCACCTTTAGTGTTTCAGTCCGGGTTAGGTGGCTGAAAGGTGTGGTATGAATTATAGCCTGGTAATGCAGGGGTGCTTTCTGGAACCTTGAACCAGGTCTTTGTCACTGCACAGATGTTGATGTTCTCCATTTTAAGGAGTGCCTTGAGTGAATGCATTTTGAGGTTTAGACTTCTAGCACTGAGTAGCATTACCCTCAGATTTTGCTTGTATGTACCTGTTATGGTGGTGAATTTGTCATTTGAACCTTGCCTAAAAAAGGCACTATAGGGGTGGCAAGAGCCTTAGTCAGTATCTGGAATCCCAAGGGTGACAGGTGCAGGCCATCTCTGGCAAACCATCATGGTCTGTTGATCATGTCATCCCAGACAGACAGATACTGGATCCCCTTAGAATGACACCAGAAGCTTAGCCAATTGTTGAAGTCAATAATTTTGTCCTTGTACTGTGGTATCATTCTGGGTGATGGCAGGATGCTGCTCAGGGCTAGGGATCATACCTGCCTGGGTTACAAGATCAGAGAGCTCCTCCTTGCCTCTTTTCATGTAGTCCAGGAAGGTATGTCTCAGGTCATTCACACCAATATGGACAATGACAGAGTCATATTTGTGTTTGTTGTGGAGTGACCTGAGTGCATGTGTTATGTGGCAGATCCTGGCACCCAAGAGGCAGCTGACAGTAACTTTCTCCTTTCTTAGCCTGGTGAGTGGAACATCAGTGTGCCTGACTATAATGTCACCTATGACTAGAGTGTTGGGTATGTTGTTATACCTTATGGGCTGTGGTTGAGTGGCATACTGAGTTTGTGGGCTATGTGTCATTTGGGTTGTGTTGGGGGGTGGAGGTTGCTTGCATTTCTGCTTTGGAGGAGCAGTGAACACCTTGGATGGGGAGGGTGTTGTGAACACCTTGGATGGTGAGGTTGTTGTGAAATCCAAGTCACACGTGCCTCCAAATGGCAGCAGTATGACTCACATCCCCACCTATGGGACTATTGACATTACTCCTTCACTGCCTGAGTGTGGCTGTGCTGGAGGCTGGGTGCCAGGGTGAGGCTGCCCCACCAGGTTGGCCAGCATGCCTTCAATTCAGCACAGGCAGCGTTCATAGCTCTGATGAACAATTCTGTGTACCATGACCAGCAGTTCAGCCTGGGTGACAATGCTCCCACCACCACTGCTCCCAGGGGAAGGCAGTGCCCTGTCTCCTGAGGCGGTCCCATCCGACACTTTAGGTGGTGCAGGGGCACCAGAGGGGGCCACCACAAGTCTGGGTCCCCGACATGACTGGTTGAGGCAAGGTAGGTGTAGGCGGATCACCTGAACTGACCTACCTGACGTGCTGTAGTAATGGAAGTATAGCAATAAGTATAGGTTAGTTGTAAACAAATCATTGTTAGTAATAACAGAATGGCAGAACATTGGAAATAACCCAATTACATATCAATGCATGTTATGTAAAACACAATAACAGAACAGTCAGTATGTTAACAGCATGCCAGTAACAGTTACAGCATAATGCCAACAAAATAGGTAATGTAACAAGATATGTTAATATGCAACACTTATAAAACAAAACAATAATAAAATACATGCCACAAAATACAGTTATTGTAACAACATATGTTAATAGTAAACAATAGCCAATGAATAGCAGTAAGAAATAAATGAAGATTAGGTGTGGGTAGAGAGAGAAAAACAGTCCATTAGTAACATTTCTGGTTATTTCTTTGACAACAGTACTACTATCTACTCCACGGGTCTGTATTTTGTTTATGTGTACAGTGACTACAAGTCTCCTATAGCTGCTGTAGCATGTACCTCTCAAGCTATTTGCATGGAACGCTACGGGCCAAGCAGTAACAACTGCGGGGACACAACTACAGAGAACACTTGCACATCAGGTGGACTTATATAACTACCAAGGTTTTCTGTGGGCTGATTTAATGATACTTTGTAATCTATGTAGCTATTTTCCATGTTGATCCTGTGACAGATGGATTGTGCACTATTAATTACATAATGTGAAATCGTGACACTTGAGAGACATGTTTGTGTACAGTACAGACACTAAACAAATGCCATGCCTTGGTTGGCAGGCATGGGAATAGAACCCAGTAGCAGTGGCTGCAGGGGACATCTGCATAGGATGTATTAACTGACTGCAGCTACTTTTAAAAGACACTCCAGGCATACAGCCATACCAGGATTACACATTTTATTTCTGACTGCACATTGCTAATGAACACAGTCTTGCTAGTGATTTTAACAGTCTGTGATATCTAAACACGCAATTATCTAGTCATAATATGGGCTACCTCACCCATTTACCTGTAGTTCCTGTAGAGAAAGAATATGTAAGCATTATGTGACTGCTACTGTAATATTTAGTGCTACATAGCACTAGATTCGAACCCTGGTCTGTGTGTGGCAAAATGTACTACATACAGAGCATTTAACAAACTGAGCTACTGAGTCACTGCTGATTACTGACTGACTGATATTTGCCTAGAGCTCACCTGGAACAAAAATATAACCTGTTACTACTACTACAGTGTTATACTAGAATGCAGTGACAGTAGAATACACATGCATGAAATATAAACATAACATAGATAGTAGGTAAGCTATATATCAGTACAAACAATGCTGGTGTACACAATTTATTGTTACTGGTTTGAAATATTTGTGTAGTCAACATACAATATCAGCTCATGGAGTGGGCTACCTCACCCACATATCTTTATTACTTGATGTCTATGGATGACAGAGCATTATGTGAACAATATTGGCCTAGAGATAGCCTTGAAGAGTACTATATGAGTTAACCAATGCAATTTGCATCCATTGGGTTTTCATTCTACAGCTATGACAGTGTTATACTTGACTGTAGCACCTTACCTTACAGCCTGAATGCATACAGCTCTACTGCAATGGTTACAAGACAATCCAGATGTATACCATTTTCCTTGGTATTATTGTACAGATTCATGTTTTCTTGCACAACAGTTGGCATTATTCATTTCTTGCAATACAGCTCTAATTTCACATTTATTGCACTGCGGATTTTATTGTATATACTTTAATGCAGTTACTGGTATTGTTTCATGTTTTTATTGCACTACAGTTAGCATTATTAATTTCTTGCAAAACAGCTGTAATTCCACATTTATGGCACTACAAACTTTGTTGTATATACTTTAATGCAGTTAATACTTTACTCTTTCTTGCTTATTTTATTACAGTTAGCATAATACATCCGTACTCGCCACACTCACAGCGCAACTTGGCCAAGCACCCGGCATGTGACTTGACATTGCAAGCCCTCTCCACTGCAGCTGTTTGGAGTGAAGCACACAATTATGCATACCAGCTTTGCAGACATTCAGATTACATATTATTAAAACACAGGTAAAATTACTTACATACTTGTGGGGCATTCCCTGCCCAAGCTTCTTGGACCCAGGTGTCCAAGAGTCCCCTCTTTCATTGTTTCAGGTCATCATGGTGGTGATGACACTGCTCACCTATGCAGAGGATACCAGTAACACTGGTGAGTTCTCTGGCCAGCTGGACCCAGGCCTCTGCCTTATACTCTGAGCCCCAGTAACCTCCCTGCAGCATCTGGTCATCATGTTTTTTAACTAGGAGTCCAACCATGACCCTGGACTCCAGAATGCCCCAATGCTGTGCCTGAAAGTGTGCACCTTCACCAACATCAGCCATAGTAACTGTCAGAGAAAGAACTCCAATAGATTCTGCTGTATTCCCACCTATTGGGCTTAATATAGGCTGTTTTCCTATCCTTACACTTCATTGGGCAACATTCAAAAAAGTGCCACTTTTTTGCTTAGCACCACGTAAGCCAGCTCAGCTGAGCTGAGAAGCACGAAAACCCGAAGAATTGTAGTCTTATCAGAGCTTAGCAGTGCACAAATGAGCCAAGCAGAGTCGAGCAGTGCATAAACATTGGCAGCCGTTACCATGTTCATGTGGTGTTTAGCAGGTCTAAGCACACCTGAGCAGAGCAGCGGGGCCATATTTTAAAATAGTTTACATGATATGTCTATCAAAATTAAATACATATTTTCCCTTCCATGTATTCAACCCCCGGCACCCACTGCACATAGAGCCGTAACTCTACCCATTAAGCTATGTGGATATTAAGACATCCCGTATACCTTCACATATACCACTGAGCTACCTACAAGTAGTGCTGAGCACGGCACCCCTCAAACATGCTCAGATACGCTTATTCACACATTTCAATAAATAAATAAATACATCCAGTTTTTATTTTTAGATGTCTGGCAGTTGTCTGCTATCTTATCTGTGGGTGCTGCTTAGCATTGCTGCATTCTGCGCTGCACCATGCAGACATGCCTTTCTTTAAAAAAATATAAAATTAAAATAAAACAAAAGGACAGTCCAGGGAGTCTCTTACTCATCTTCAGACATGGGTAGCACTACACCTCTACCTACACTGATTCAATAACTGTGTTCCTTGGGTCTCCCTCGGCAACACGCCATCATTAATATGGATGGGGCTCTGACGAGAGGGAACTATGTACACAGACACAGTAACTTTCTGTGTAGGTGCTACATGGTGCCTACATGGATTTTATTAAATCCTAGGGATTATTTTTAGCGATTTTCTATATATATATATTTTTAGAATTTTTAGAGATTAAGTGGCTAACAATTCAGTATTCCAACCCATAGCAGAAACTAGTCTGATGATGGGTCCAATACATTTTTTTGTATGCCAAATATTGCAGGTATAATAGGAGATCTCACTGATAAAAAGTTAAATTAATTCTCTGAAGTAAAATCATAGGTTCATAGGTGTATACTAGGTTAACGACCACTAAGTTTCTTTATAAATGTATTTCTTTATTCTTTATTTATTTTTGTTGACCAAGAAAGTCTGAATGGGATAGATACTCTTCTTCAGTTGAGGCCCTGGGAGAAAAGCTCCAGCATTCACATACATAGGCAATATAAAGTACATTTTCATTTTCCATGTTGTATATAATGTTTTTATCTTTACATAAATAATTAGGTGTTACAGAAGATGCTAATGCTGACCTTATATCATACAGTTTGTGACTAAAGGAAGAGGAGAAAATGAAAGATTATCTGTTCATTTGTATAAGGACAGAAATACTAATAAAACAAGTGAAGACAAAGATTAACATTTGGGTTGAAATTAGTCGTGGTATGATGAGGGAGAACGTGTATTAATTAGGAGTAGGTAGTTAAGAAATATAAACAGTTAAATGCTTACAGTAGTAGACAGAAGGGACAATGCAGTACTCACCATATGGAAATTTAGTACAGAACAGCTGTCGTTTTGTCAGAGGTAGTGCAGCTTATACTTTCTTCAGGAACCAAAATTATCAAGGTGTAGAGCAAGAGCAGAGCCACTTACCTTGCAGATCCTGTTTTAGCAAACCTTTAAAGCATTAACTCTAATGGGATGGAGTTCCACAGGTTTGAGACACTGACAACAGAGTGAGTTTCCGAAAAAGTTTTTTGAATTGGTTACAGTTAAGAGAAATTTGTTATTGGAGCGCAATGTTCTGTTGTAGCCAATTTAGGTCCTTTTGGGCTGGGCAGTGGTGGGTTTTATGAGAAGAATATGTGGTGTATCTTACAATTTTACTACACTTTACATCAGTGGTGCACAACGTTTGGCCCCGGGGCCAAATACGGTCCTCGATGCAACACCATCCGGCCCCAGAGAGTAACCAAAAATGTAAAAAAAAAAGTGAAAAAATGCTATGACTTACTCCAGTCATGCAAACTTTCCAGCATGTGTTTACTTACTAATGACTTCTGTTGCGCACACCTCTAATTTTAGCTACTATTATTAGTAACTATTAGTAACTATTATTACTATTATTAGTAACTATTCTTTGTTGTTTATAACTTGTAGTCTGTAAAGAGTAGTAACTTTCTGCAAGAGTTTCTAATAAGTCATGGCTGAAAGCCAGAATAAAGTTAAACGCAAGGTTGATGTAGAAAACAGGCAATTTCATGACTGCTGTCTTTAGTAAAAATGCCAGTCACCTGCACCTATTGTTAACTCGTAACAACTTATTATGTTTTGAGGTGGCCTGCAGATGCATTAAGAATTTGTGTAGTGTCCGCCCCCACAAAAAGGTTGTGCACCACTGCTTTACATCAAGTTTAGACTTGAGATTATTGTTGAAATTAGTGAAGATAGGTAATGCATTAAATAGAGATGGGAATAGGTAGGTTGCTGCTATGGATTTTCTTTTGGACACTGTAAGATATTGATTTGGTATATATATATATATATATATATATATATATATATATAAGGAGTTTAGTCTTTTGTGGGCATTTTTGATAGTTTGGAGAATATATTGGTCATATCTGAGTTTGTCATCTAGGAGTACACCAAGTAATTTAGCTTCTGTCACGGTTTGATTTTTTTGTATTGTCGGATGAGACAATATGGAAATTGTGTTTTTGAGCATTAAACAGTTTTGGCAAAAGGAGCATTACTTTAGTCTTTCTAACATTTAGGATCAGGTCTGCAGTGCCTAGCCAGGATTTGACAGATGAGAAAGACTCTTATGTAATTTCCTGGATGATTTGTTGTGTTGGGGCAGAGCAGATGAGGGCTGCATCATCTGCATACTGAATGATATTTGCCTTTTTGTGGCAGAGTGGGGTTTATTTACAAATATATTAAATAGAAGTTGGCCCAGTAGTGATCCTTGTGGGACTCCAACTGTGACAGAAAGAAACAGAAAAAGTCTTGTTTCCATTTTACTGACTGTTGTCTATTTATGAAACCAGGTGAGTGTTGATTTATTTAAACCTAGGGAGGAGAATTCACTGAGACATTTCTAATGGGAAACTGTGCCAAAAGGCCTTTAACAGATTTTAGAAGAGTGCTGACACTAGGTTTCCATTATTTCTATTGTGGTTGATAGCACTGATAAAGCTAATATGAGCAGTGAATGCTGGGACTGGAGCAGAAGCCATGTTGGGTCATGGAGAGAGTATTTGGGTAAGATATTTGAAGAGCTGGGATTAGATACATGTTTCTAACATTTTTGATAGTGGTGGTAGTATAGCTGTGGGTCTTTGGTTTGATAGGTAAGTTGTATTTCCATCTTTCTGGACTGGAATTATGAAATATTTTTTTCCAGATGGCTGGTATATGGTTTTCTGTTATGGATCGGTTAATTAGTATAGAAACAGGAAAGGCTAGAGATTTAGAATCTAATTTTAGGTACTCTATTGGTAGGTTGTCTGCTGCTAAGGCTTTTGGTTTGAGTTTTTGTAGGTATTTTTATGGTCCTAGTTGGGACTGGTTGGAAAGACAAGGATATAATATTGTTATTAGATGAGGATGGGGTAGTGAGGGTGTGGGAGAGCTTTGTTTAGTGATAGAGTATTGAGTTTATAAAGTGGGAGTTGAACTGGGTGGCTGTATTGTTTGGGTTGTTACTGGTTCTTGGTGTGGGAATAGATGTTTGGCTAGGGTGCAGTAGTTTGTTTACAGAGGACCAAACTAGCTTGGGTTTATTTTGGTGTGTTGAGTGAAGGCTGATAAAGTAGGATTTTTGTCTTTGTTTATTAACTTGTTTTTGCAAATTTTAAGTATATAAAGTATTGATAGTTGGACTGGGTTTTCTTTTTGGACCATCATTTCCATGCTTTGTCTCTTTGAAGAATTTGCCTGGTGTCTTTTGTTAACCAGGCTGCAACATTTGACCTTATCCTAATTTCTGAGTGGTGCCTGGCTATTAAAGATGTTTAGGAAAATATTATTGAAATGGGTTACATCATCATCTATAGGCATGTTCTTTATGATATTCCAGTTGTAGAGCTTGATTATGGAGAATAAGTCACTTGAATTAAAGTATTTTATATTTTGCATCTGTTTATAGGATACTTATTTGCAAATACTGGGATGGTTTCTGACTTTTTTAATTTCTCCAAATCTTTTGGGTGTCTGTTACCATGATGGGAATGGACCCCATTCCTTAGTCAAAGTATGATTAAAGTTCATGAAATTAGTATTGTTTCAATCTTTGATGTCAACCAAAAGTGCTGTTCGCAGCATTCTCAATGTGCCCAGTAATGACTCCTTCTTCAGTTCCTATGGAGTTACATTATTAGTTGCATATCTAAATAAGATTGTAGATTCTTTTTTGTAAGACTTGTTGCTGCTACTACTATTGAAATTGTCTGGGTATTTTTCTTCCACATTCCTCTTGTTTCTGCTTGCAAATTCTGATATTTTATGGCTTTGTGTCACTCTGTACTCAAGACACTGTAGTCACTGGATGTAGCTATTTCACTGATCAATGCTACTTTTATCTTCTTTTCATGGACCACTATAACTGGTTTTCGCGCATCTGTCTTTTGAACTGTTGGTAATAGGTCATTTTCTATGATGCTTTGTGGCTCATGTTTCTGGTGTTTCTCAGCTACTTTAATATTATAATGTTTACACAATCCCCAGTGCAACAGTCTTGCCACATTATTATGCCTTTCGGTATACAGTCCTTCTGGCATTAGTATGGCACAACCAGCAATGAGGTGTGCTACGGTTTCCAGATCTGTTTTACAAAACCTACATTTGTCTCTTTCTCCCATATGTTCAATGAACTTTGTAAACCCACATCTGCGTAGCCCACTATCTTGGGCTGCCAATATTAACATTTCATGTTTTGGTTTGAATTCGCCTCTCCTTAACAATTTCTGCATTTGATCCTGATCAACATGAGGTGCTTCCAGAAATTTTCTGTACTTCCAACTATATTTATGCATTTTTCACATTTCTTGCCTTCTCATCTGATCCTTCACCTTATATTCTTCCTTTTGTTTTTTGGGACATACAGTTGCCGCCTGATTTTTATCTACTTCTGGTTTGATTTCCATTCCTGCTTGATGTTGATATGCTTCTGCTAGACTCAGCATGGAAGTCATCTTAGATTTATTCTCCTAATGTTTCAAAACTTTCACTACATTTGGGTCCTGTGAGGTCAGCAGATATGTGTGCAGTCCCACAATTGCAGATCTATACATGTAATCAATTTCAAGGAGGCCCATGCCTCCTTCGGAACGGGGAATATATAATCATGTTATGCACTGATTTTTATAAATCATTTGGTGAGCATGAAGCATCCCTCTTATTTTCCTATCTAATCTATCCAACACGTTTTTCATAGTATACGTTGGTAGATGATCACTGATACTGTCATTAAGCCAGCCAGAGGAATTGATGTTATTTAGTTTGTTTGTAAGAATCCAGTGTAAGATGGATTCCTTCTTTGTGCATTTATGTATCCTGATTGTATCTTTTATTATTTGTGAGAAATCAAATTGATTCATTGATGGGGTGTTTGTGTCTTTAAAGTCCTAGTTTATGTTAAGGTCACCCATCATAATGGTTTCACTGGTATATTGTTATATAACCAGTGTAGAAGTTGTTCTGCTGTGTTGCTATTTTGTCCAGTGGGAAGTAAAGCCTGGTGATGCAGATGGCTTTTCTGTTGTTAAGTTTGAGATGTGCTATGAGGAATTCTGTATTGTTAAATGTGGATAAATGGTTAGGAATTCTGCATTGTTAAATGTGGATAAATGGTGTGAGTAAAGTCTCAGTTCTATGGAGATTTTGTATATATTTGCTACTCCTCCAGTTTATTTAATTGTTGTGTCAAGTCTGAAAATGTTATAACCTGGAGGTAATATTTCATTGTCTTTTTCGTGAGGTTTTAGCCAGGTTTCTCTGATTACAGCTATAACAGGGTTGTAAAATGCTAGGCATGCTTGGAATTATTGGAGTTTATTCCAAATACTTCTGATATTAATATTAAGTAGTATTATGTCAGATTAATTTGTAGCAAGAGCTGTTAAGCTTGGAGAGAGGATACTGATGCAGTTTGGGTCACAATAGTATGTCCTGGGTTTGGATGGACATGTACTCTGAGTTTCAGATGAGTGACTGAGTGATAGAGGCAGAAATACCATTTAGATTTGTTTATAAGAAGGTGATGTATTGTTTTCTGGATAGTTTTTACGTATCTGTAGCTAAAGAAGTTGGAGGGATTTGGTGGGTGTATTTGTGATGAAATGAAAAATGAGGGTGCTGCTGTGAATGGTATAGTATATACCAATAGAATAAAGTCCAGCTGCTGGAGTAGCATTGAGCATCCAGACTTTATACTGGAATATGCTGAGGGACAGAATAAAATAGATGAAAAATCAGGTACATTTTCAAAAATAATGAAACAGAAATGAACCTGATTTTCCACCTGTTTCCGAGTTGTTCCTCGTAAAATCTCAAGCAAAAAAAAAAAAACGGCAGCAGAGAATCTTTTTTCTGTATTGCTATCGATGCACTGTGCAAGCGTGGGGACGCAAGTCTCATACACATGCTCATTACATTAGTAAAGAAAGAAAAATGCAGAGGAACACTTCAGTACCTTTATACAAATACATTATTAAGAAAGATAAGCAATTTCTTTCTTAAATTATGTCATTGTATAATAGCAGTAATTCACTCCTGGGTGTGTGCATATCAGGATGTACTCACAATTGGCTTTGCTTGATCACACGGTCTTCGTCCTTATGATCAAACCACATCAATCATGGGTAAATCCTGATATACTTATACCCAGTTGTGGATTATTTCTTAATAATTCACCACCTTTTCTTTAAAAGTCACACATTTTAGGAGGAATTAAGAGGTTTAGAGCTAAAATTTGAGTTAAAATATAGGATGTTCCTGAAAAGGGACAGTTCAGAGGTATGGGAGAGATGTAAGTTTAATAGTTAGTCATGTGTTGGTGTGGTGAGGAGTAGTAGAGAGATGAGATGTAGGGATATCATTGTAATGTGGTGCATTGTTTGTAGGGTTTGTTGGAGGTTTTCATGAAATATTAGTCATTGAATGGTGAAAGAATCAAGAAGTTCTTGTTGTTTTGTTTAGAGAAAGATCTAGAAAGTAATCAAAATCCAATGTTAAATATTTTTTATTCTTTGGGTTGTTTTTATCAGACTGGTTACAGGGTTGTTGACTGCTATGCTTCTACACAGCTGCTTAGTTTTAGGGAGAAATAGATTGAAATGCAGTATATGCCTTGAGGGTGACAAGGGAAAATAGGTGTAGAGGGCAGCTGCTCAACTGAAGACAGAGCAACCTATTACAAGATATAGCAGAAGCAGTGCATTTAATGTACTGCTTAGCAGTAGGGTAGGACCAGCTGGGTATGGGAGAAAACTGGCTCTACTGGCATACATAATAGCAGTTGGACATAAACCAGTATTTTCTTGCTTTATTAATGTCTACATTTTGTTTAAACTTTTCCAAGAGGTGGAATAATCGGGATGAGCAAATCCTGTCTGAGAGAAATCTGGGAAAGATATGCAACCCCTAGCAGTAATAAGAGATGACTAGTTCTCCTGTGTTGAGCATGTAGATGTGTACTCTGAGGTGGAATAGTGATTGATACAGTTATAAGCAGGTAATACTGTTGTGATGGATGGTATAGGGTGAACGAATGTGTGGAAATGGTTTTAAAAGGTAGCTGTATCTTTAAGCAGATTTCTGATGTCATTAAACATTGGAAGGAGAGTAGTGGGATTAAATGTATGGCTTTGGGGGTGGCTGGGGAACTGGGGGTGAGAGGCAGCAGAGCAGGTCACACCTCCCACTAGTGTGGGAGACAATCAATTTCAGCCTTCTCAAACTGAGTGGTTCTGCACATCCAGTCCAACAAAGGTAAACAATTGGCCTGAGAAAGAGTTTTGTTGTGGCTGTTAACAGAAATAAACTAAAAGTGAAGGTCCACCACTGTAAACTACTGATAAGACAAGCACCACAGAATGGGGAGCAGTGCAACTGCATGGATGTACCATAGGGTTCTCATGGATACTTAAACATGAAAGCAGGCCACACAGTGGGAGATTATTTCATTAAAACACAGGAAAGCAATTTATGCCATCTGTACACTCAGTCTTGGCTATGGCAATATACTTAATACTCAAGATCTGTGAGACAGGAAACAAAAACAGCTGCTACAATTACCTAACGTATTTAGAGCAGTAAAGTAACAGAGAGGGGTACATTGCAGGTGCTTCTAAATACTGGTGTGTAACTTTTCCCTTCACTGATGGGGGCCTGTTAGACTTTAAAGCAACTTCTCCCCTGCACTTCAATTCCTCCTGTTCTTTTGAATTATGGGTGGCACCTGCTACAAGAATAGCAAACGTTTTAAAATTTTATTATGCTGACCTAACAATGAATCCCTGCTGCCAAACATGTTTTTTTCCAACCATAAATGTCTAGTGAAGAGAAAAAAGACCAGTAAATTAAAGGAGGTGAGCATAAAGGAGCATGCTGCTAGCAGATGAACAGGCCAACCATGTGGAAAAACATATTTAGTTGGACAACTAGTCTGTTAATACTATGAAAGGCACTCTCACTAAACACACACACACACACTCACTAAACACACACACACACACACACACACACACACACACACACACACACACACACACACACACACACACACACACACATATATGAGTATTATTGTGGTACAATATGGGAGAGTGTATTAGAAAGCAGGAAGGGACCAGGCAAATGTATAGTATGTGGCTAGAAAGGAAAAGAAGAGAGAAAGTTCTAAATTTCTAGAGACGAGATCTGACTCAACAGGAAAATCACTGAAATACATCCCTAACAAAATGCTCTCCAACCTGTACAAAAAAAGAAGTTATGTACTCACCATAACATTCCATGTTTGTAGTCCATTTAGCCCTTCATTCTTACACGTGTTCGGAGCCTATCCTCGGCTCCGACTCAGCCTATTACAAAGCTCAAAGTCTTCTAGGTGGCTCATGGCTAGGTAGGTGTTAGAAAAATATGTATTAATATGTGTGCATTAGTGCCTTTTTAGAAGCCCAAAAGGGTTAATACATTTATTCTGCTTTATGCGGAACAAATCCATATTAATGGCAAATGCTTTCTGACCTTGTATTTTGTCAGCGCAGCTAAAATCTTGTTTATGTCTTAGGAAATGTACTGAGAAGCAGATGGTTTTCTGCTTGATTAGGAAAATAATGAATAGAACAATACTGCTTTCTATAATGTTATTAAACTTAGACAATTAGTCCTGTCTGTGTTATGAGAACATAACCAGCTGCAGGAAGGATAGATAAACTGAAACAAAGACCGCTTGAAGAATATGAACTATAATCTGTGATTGCTTTGTGCTCGAATGAGTAGAGTACCTTGAAATGTAACACAGCACTGTGGAAATAATTGCATCTAGCTGCCGGTCTCCAAGGCCATGTTATTTTTCCAATGTTTTCTCATGAATCTAGAAGTGTTATGTCGTATCAGCAGAAAATCATGAGCAACATCTGCTGTGAAAAACAATATTGTAAACTTGTGATTAACTACGTCAGCTTCAGTAGGCAATGTCTTATAAGAATAGTATAAGAATGGCTTCACTTCCTGATTTTAGTTAGACAAACTCTGTATTTTTGCATGCATGTTTTTGTCTCCTTGCTGCAAGAATTAAAGTGCCTTAACCTGAACCTTACGTGTATTGGTCTTTGAAGTTTTTTCCTTTGACAGATTGGTCCTTCGGACCGGAAACCTCCACTTTGACCAGATCAGACAGGCCAGGTGGCTTGAAACCGTACGGGGAAGAAACCACATCAGTTCTTCTTATTTGAAAAGACCTCCGACTGAATTGTCGTCCAAAAGAGGCCAGCCACTGTTCTGATCTGTGACTGAAGGGCAGGTTTACCTCGAACCAGACGATCAATCACGGAGGCTCAGGTAAGGTGAGATTTACCTTTTTCTGTTTTAGATCAGGGACTTGATTTGCATTGTCTGTCAGGGGATTTCTCCTGTACAAGTCAGGGACAGGAAGATTGCAGTCTTGTCATAGATTAGGGAAACAGAATAGGTAAAGCAGTTATTCTAGATAGACTGTGAAAAAGAGAAATCGTGGTACCACATAAAATAAGAAGGGTTACGTAACATTTCAAAGGTTAGAATAAAATGGGAAATAAGTGCACGAAAAGATCCCAAACTCCGCCGTTAACTGAAGATGCGAAATTTATGCAATTACAACATGCTGATAATGTTAAATACTACTCAAAATGTGTTAATAAGTATGAATTTGATGGAAATTAGAAAAATCCTCACTTGTTAAACTTGTCAAACAGCTTAAAACTGATTCCAGAGGTCAGGTAAAAAAGCAATGTCAATTAGGGATTCCTCAGGCACACAGGTGGATTGAGGAAGCAAACCGTAGGGAACAAAAGAGTAATAATTCAAAAGCAATGTTTTTAGATAAAGAGGACAATAACTTAGTAATAGCATTGGCCCCTCCACCCCCTCCGCTTCCCTTACCACAATATGAAGCGAGCGGACAAGCTGGTCCATCCCCACGATATCCTGCTATCGCTGCAAAAGCAACACCGTTTGTTAGAGATCCCGTCGAGACCAGGTCTCGAACATGGGCAGGAAACTCAAAAGGGGGCATTGAGTTATATCAAATGGGTAGAAGTTCACGATATATGAGTAAAGAAGAAATATGCCCACTTATAGAAGTACCTAATCCTCAGGCAGGACAAGAAGGACAGGATCCATCTCTCTTAGTTTACAGACCGTGGACACCGGAAGATATCTGGAAAGCCACTGAGGGAATTCCCCATCCAAAAGTTAATTTTAGAAAATTTTTAGAAGACCTACAAGGCATGAGGTTAAGTTATAACTTAAATGGAGAGGAAGTAGAAAAAGTAGTCAGACAAATCGTGGGACCAGATTGGCACATGATCAGTGGCAACTGGAATCCCCGTGATGCAGAACACAAACCCCTCCCACATAGTAGCGCAGAACTAGACAAAAGAGTGAAAGGTCTTGCAGACCGAATCTCTGTGAAATGGAAACCTAGGGCAGACTGGACTTGTATTAATCAATGCATTCAACAAGAAGGTGAAACTGTTGACAGATATTATGCTAGATTATTAGAGTGTTTTAATAACCATTGTGGAATGCAGGTACCTGAAGATCAAACACATGATTCCCCGTATGAGCAGCAGTTAAAGAATGCATTTCTAAAAGGCAGTATTTTGCCTATAAGCAGCTTTATTGCAAAGCACATGGTAGATCATCGTACAAGTAGACTACAGTCTCTACTTGAATATGCTAGACATGCCGAAAGGCATTTTAACAGTAAAAAGAAAAAGAAAGCCCAAGTATTCTCTGTAGAAGATGGAGCAGAAGTTTATGTAGTACAGTCCGGGAAAAGGGGCAAGAAAAATGCCCAGGGAAACAAACAATCTAATCAACGATCAGAGGACTTTGAAGGGCGAAAGAAAAGGAGGGAGTGCTTTAAATGCAGTAAGAAGGTACACCTGGCAAGGGATTACAAGAAAAACAAGAAGGCAACTACGGAAGATAAGGAGGGTGAGGACTGACTATATGATAGCCAGGAATCACTAGAAGAAAATAGCCAAGAAAGGATAAATGAGAATGTGATAGAGGGAGTAGAGGATGTGACAGAAGAAATAGAGGAAGTACATGAAGTCACGGATAATGAAGAAAATGAAATTTTAGACTTAGCTTTATTGAGCTTGGAGCTCTATTTAGCAGACACAAAACCAGAAGTTACACTCCTGGTAGAAGGGAAAGGAAGTCACATTTTTGTGTGACTCAGGGGCATCACGGACCCTGGTACATCCCTCCAAACTACCAGAGAATTCAGAGTCACCGGATTACATATTAGTGAAAGCAGCTAATGGACAGCTGTATCGGGAGCCCCTCTCCCATAACATTGTGATAACTGATCCTGTTTCAGGATTAACCCAGAAAAGCAAAATTGTTGTTTCTGCAAAATGCCCAGTAAACCTCTTGGGCCGAGACCTTATACAGCTGTTTGGCATTGCAGTAGTTCCAACTATGCAGGGTATGGAAGCACAGCGACAAATTGATACTTTTGCAGTGTGATCGGAGGGTGAAACATTTTATTGGTACAGCCAGGACTTGATTACGACTGGTCCAGGGGCAGTAACCGAAGAGCTGATGAACGTAGCCATCAGCAAGTTCCCCTCCCTTGACATTGATAAACAACATTTGTTGCACTGTACTCTGTATTATTGTAGCACATCAGGACATGTTAAGGAATATGAACAAGAGTTGTTTAGAAACCGTGCAAACAGGTTAGTATTACGTAATCTGTACTGGGACATAAAAGAGAACAGTGTAGTTAGCTGTTCATTACCCCAGGAGTTCTTTGCACTTTATAAATTTAATCGACTACCACATGTAAGCTTAACCAAGGACAAAAATGTAAAATGGGCAGACCTAGGAGAAAAAGTCACAAGGTGGGAAAAGCAGACAGAGTTAGAACTGTCAGAAGAGGGAGTACAAAAGCAGAAATTAAATTGGATAACACAGACACACCCAGCTGTACACTTGCAGTCTAGCGAGGACAGCTGATTAGCACTCTTATCAGAAGAGGAAGAAGATGCCTTACAAAGCATACCAGAAACTCTCTGGTCAACAGGCAAATCAGATGTAGGACTGATTCGTTCAGCAGGACCAGTTACTATCACGCCAAAGTCAGAATTTAGACCACAAAAGAGACAGTATCCCTTGAGAAAAGATGCAGAGGTAGGAATCAAACCTATTATAGCAGCTTTACTTAAGGAAGGAGTACTGGTGGAATCACCTGATTCACCATGTAACACACCCTTATTTCCTGTTAGAAAAGCAAATGGAGAATGGCGTATGGTCCAAGATTTACAAGCTGTAAATGACGTAGTAATACCAAGGGCACCTACGGTGCCAGATCCACACACCCTGTTGAATGATTTGAAACTTCAACAGAAATATTTTTCTGTGGTAGATATCAGCAATGCATTCTTTTCGATACCAATACACCCTGACAGCCAACATTGGTTCGCATTCACATTTCAGGGGAAAAGGTATACATACACGTGACTACCACAGGGATATTGTGAAAGCCCAACAATATTTTCACAAGAAATGGCAAGCAACTTCGTGGGATTTACCCCACCGAGAGGCAGTCAAATTTTACTTTATGTTGATGACATCCTGCTGGCAGCCCCCACCCAGCAAGATTGTAAGGAAGATACTGTAGCATTGTTACAATTTTTAGCTATTCAGGGACATAAAGTAAATAAAAACAAATTACAGCTTTGGAAAAAGCAAGTTAGATACCTAGGATATGTAATATCCAAAGAGGGCAGAATATTAGATGAGGACAGAAAAACAGCGATTTTACAAGCACCAAAATCCACTACCAAGAAGGAAATTATGTCCTTCCTGGGTACGACCAATTTTTGTCGGAGCTGGTTTCCAAACTATGCCTTGGAATCTGCACCTATGACTAACTTGATATACAAGAAGCCTATGGCAGCACGGGATTTATTACAATGGACACCAGAAGCAGAATCTGCTTTCTGCAAATTGAAACAGTTGATAGCATCCTCATTAGGTTTAGGATTACCAAACTATCATAAACGTTTTTTCCAAACAGTGGATTGTAAGCAAGGTTATATGACATCAGTGTTAACACAGCAGCATGGGGACAAGCAATGCCCCATTGCTTACTATTCATCACAACTGGACCCAGTGGCACGGTCTTTACCCCACTGTGTACAAGCAGTAGTCACAGCTGCAATGGCAGTGCAGGCTTCAGCCTCAGTAGTGTTGTTCCACCCTCTCACATTAAGAGTGCCTCATGCAGTCGCGATTATTTTACTGCAAGAAAAAGTAGCATATCTTTCTCCTGCTAGGCATCTTTCCTGTATGACTATATTGTTGAGCCAACCTCATATGACAATTGAACGATGTACAACTTTGAATCCGTCTACCTTGCTTCCAACTCCTGTGGATGGCACACCGCACAGCTGCCTGCAGGAGATTGAGCAAAAGACACTGCCTAGAAAAGATCTTACGGATGTTCTCTTGGATGATGCCAAGGTGACATATTACGTGGACGGCTCATGCAAAAGGGGTCCCACAGGACAGAACCTAGTAGGATATGCAGTAGTCTCTGATACTGAGATTGTAGAAGCAAAATCTTTACCACACAATTTATCTGCACAAGCAGCAGAGTTGATTGCCTTAACACGGGCATGTACCTTAGCAAAGGGTAAATGTGTGAACATTTTTACTGATAGCCAGTACGCTTTCTCTACTGTACATGTTTTTGTGCAACAGTGGAAAAATCGAGGAATGATAACATCTACTGGCAAATCAATCAATCATGCGCAGTTTATTTTAGATCTTTTAGAATCTATTCAGTTACCTCAGAAAGTAGCTATTTGTAAATGCATAACTCTTACCAAGCAACAGGATAGAATTTCAAAGGGTAATGCAAGGGCTGATACAGCTGCAAAGCAGGCAGCTTCAGAAGAATTTCTTTTGAATGAAGAATTACAACCTTCTGAGATCTTAGACTTAGAAATGTTAAAAACAATGCAGACACTTACTACGCAAGTTGAGAAACAAAGATGGATAAAACGAGGAGCAATTCTCAAGGAAGGGCTGTAGATCTCCAAAGAGGGAAAACCAATATTGCCATCTAACTTGTTTAGATTTGCAGCTTTGTTGAGCCATGGGCAATGCCATGTATCAACAGGGGGGATGGTACAGTTAGTGAACCGAGTGTTCACAACATATGGATTTATAAACTACACTAAAAATTTTTGTTTGTCATGTCATGTTTGCAATAAACATCATGCAAAAGGGGCGTTAAAGCCCAAGCAGGGAGTTTTCCTGCACCACCGTATCCGTTCCATACTATCTGTATGGATTTCATAGAACTGAACAGATGCGAAACTAAGAAGTATTGTCTTGTCATTGTAGATATGTTTTCCAAATGGGTGGAAGCTTTTCTGACCAAAAATCCAGAAGCAGCTACTGTTGCGAAAACCCTTGTTAAAGAAATTATTCCTAGATTTGGCATACCAGAAAAGATCTACAGTGACAATGGCACACATTTTGTGAACCAAACCATACAACAACTGAGCAAGTTTTTCGGAATTTCTTTGAAAAATCATTGTGTGTATCATCCACAATCTGCAGGGTTGGTAGAGAGGTACAATGGGACGTTAAAAAATAAATTAAGGAAGCTCATTGAGCAAACACATAGAAATTGGGTGTATTGTCTGCCCCTGGCACTGTTGAGCATGAGAACTGTTCCGAATGCAAAGGGATTGACTCCTTTTGAGAAGTTATTTGGGAGAGCATATTATATACCTCAGTGGAAACCTCTCATGCCTGCAGATCAGGAAGCCGACTGTACACTCGCTGAGTATATGAAAAGAATGTTGAATTCTAAACACCTTTTGCAGTTTAATTCTGCTTCAGATAAGGAACAAACCAGACCATCGGAAGCAGCAGTAGTCCCAGGCACGTGGGTTTGGGTAAAAGTCATCAAGAGAAAAAACTGGACGACACCAAAGTGGGAAGGGCCATACCAAGTGCTACTGTCAACACCCACTGCAGTCAAGATCACAGAGCGAGCGTCCTGGATTCAACTGACACACTGTAAACTGGTTAAAAACTTTGAGCTAGATAAAAATCTTGTTACTGTTACACCACAAGAGTAAAAATGACAAAATCCAGAGCATACAGGAATGCAGAACAACCACAGAAATATTGCATGATCATCCTGTTAACTATACTGGTGACACTGATCTTTTTGTTGTGGCCTTTCCTTTTTCCAGCCACACAAGCTAAACTGAATAAATGCGATGCATTACTCATAGACTGGCATCCAAGCTTTAACACTTACCAAGCGATCAAACAAGTGTATGCTGAGACTTTTAATGTTTCAAATTGTTGGATTTGTACAGCTATACCAACAGCATATGGGGGATTATTAATGACTGCAATCTCCCTAGGGGTCAATGAGACCTGGAAAAACTTGGTTTATGATACTACGACTGTTAAATCACAAGATAAAATAGCATTGCACCTGCCTGCTACACAAAAGGGAATTGTGTGTTTTTATAAAAATGATACTGTCCAGGTGGGTTGGAGTAATTGCAATATGACTGTTCCTTACAAATGTTACACCAAAGCTAATAATGCAGGTTCTATGTGTGATACAGACTATGACTCGTTTCTTAAATCAATGCACAGAACAATTAATGAAGTACAACATAATCCTGTTCTTTTTAAGCAACTGTCTATAATAAACAAGAAAATGTTTCATGCAGGGCAAGCATATGTTAATAGTAAAGTTACTACTAAGGTGGAAGATTGTTATTTTGTATGTGACAAAAAGGCCTATAAATGGTTACCTGAGAATTGGTCCGGCAGTTGTTTTTTGGGTTACCTGGTTCCGGCCATATGATACACTGCAGTTTTGCCTCGAGAGGTCACCAAGAAACCTGTCAGGAAACCTGAGAATCCAGTGGGACAGATTGAGGCGGGCTGGAGAAACCATCATTCCATGGGCGATAAACTAACACATATGGACTTGAGTGACACTGTCATATCGTGGGCAGGCGTATTACCAGCATATGGAGCAGTGAAATCGATTTGGGAGCTGAGAAAACTGTCTAAACTCCTCGAAGTAATGAGCAATGCAACTTTTTCTGCTCTCAAATTAGTGACTGATGAACTGAATGCCATGAGAACTGTGGTGCTTCAAAACTGCATGGCTCTTGACTTCACCCTAGTGGCGAGAGGTGGTACGTACACTTTAATCCAAGAAGAATGCTGTTTGTATATTCCTGACAACCAGCACGAGATAGACAACCATCTTGAGGTGATTCAGCAAGTGTCGACCATGACCAAACCAGGCCCAAACCCACTGACAGACTTTTTCCAGAAATGGTTTGGGGGGTGGGGTTCCATCCTAATAAACATCTTGATTGCTATTTGTGTAGGAATGCTCCTGTTGGGAGTATGTGTTTGTTGTGGCATCCCCTGCATGAAAAGATTGATCAAAGATTTTATAGATTTGTCGGTTTCTGAAACCTTATATCAAGGTACTGAGCTTGATGAACTATTGAAGACGGAGATGCTTTCATAAGTTAAACTGAATGACTTTCTTAACTGCAAATCCAAAATGGAAGAGGTTAGGAAAAGAAACAAATTGTTTATGCTTTTGAAAGTAGAATAAAAGTATTAATAGGGGGGAAATGTTAGAAAAATATGTATTAATATGTGTGCATTAGTGCCTTTTTAGAAGCCCAAAAGGGTTAATACATTTATTCTGCTTAATGCTGAACAAATCCATATTAATGGCAAATGCTTTCTGACCTTGTATTTTGTCAGCGCTGCTAAAATCTTGTTTATGTCTTAGGAAATGTACTGAGAAGCAGATGGTTTTCTGCTTGACTAGGAAAATAATGAATAGAACAATACTGCTTTCTATAATGTTATTAAACTTAGACAATTAGCCCTGTCTGTGTTATGAGAACATAACCAGCTGCAGGAAGGATAGATAAACTGAAACAAAGACCACTTGAAGAATATGAACTATAATCTGTGATTGCTTTGTGCGCGAATGAGTAGAGTACCTTGAAATGTAACACAGCACTGTAGAAATAATTGCAATTAGCTGACGGTCTCCAAGGGCATGTTATTTTTCCAAAGTTTTCTCATGAATCTAGAAGTGTTATGTCGTATCAGCAGAAAATCATGAGCAACATCTGCTGTGAAAATCAATATTGTAAACTTGTGATTAACTACGTCAGCTTCACTAGGCAATGTCTTGTAAGAATAGTATAAGAATGGCTTCACTTCCTGATTTTAGTTAGACAAACTCTGTATTTTTGCATGCATGGTTTTGTCTCCTTGCTGCAAGAATTAAAGTGCCTTAACCTGAACCTTACGTGTATTGGTCTTTGAAGTTTTTTCCTTTGACAGTAGGTATCCCATGGTGCACCAGTACAATCCCCAGATCTTGTTTGCTGCTAAACTATAGAAAGACAGAACTAAAGCTATCCAGAAAGAACAACAATAATTCCACCTGTTATGGAAAAATTATCCTGTCTCCAGATCCTTCCAGGATGGGGGTAGGAGGGTGGGTTCGTAAGAATGAAGGGCGAGATGGACTACAAACATGGAATGTTATGGTGAGCACATAAATTCTTTATGGTCTGTAGTCCTATCTCACCTTCATTCTTACACATGGGATAGTGTCCCTAGCACCTTATTCTTGGGTGGCTCACAGAAAGATACTCCTATGTACCGCGGAACCAAAGGAGGCTCTACCCCTAGAGGTCAGGTCCAATTTGTAATGAGTAATAAAAGTGTGAGGGGTAGCCCAGGTCTCAGCTGCACAAATACTATCAATTGGAACTCTGGCTTGGAAGGCTGCTGATGTAGACTGGGATCGTGTAAAATGAGCCTTAATCTTGAACGGCAAAGGCTTTCCACTGGAGGAATAAATGAAAGAGATACAACTCAAAATCCAATTCAAAAGGGTCACTTTGGAGACTGGGAGCCCTAATCTGGAGTCAGAGAAGGATACAAACAATTGGTCTGACTTCCTGAATTCCTTAGTCCTGTGTAGATAGAACCGTAATTGTCTGTGAACATCCATCTGATGAAATCTGTATTCTGTTGCATTAGAATGATTAGGGAAGAACACTGGCAGCTCTATAGTTTGGTTCAAGTTATTATGAGAGCACACTTTAGGGATGAAAGATGGATTTGTGGGAAGAGATACTCTATCTTTCTGGAAAATCAGATAAGGGGGCTAGATAGACAGTGCTTGTAATTCTGATACTAGCAGATGTGATGGCTATTAGAAACAAGGTCTTCCAAGACAGAAACTTCAACGGACACGAATGAGCATGTTCAAAGGGTGGAGATGTAATTTTGGGCAGGATGAAGTTCAGATCCCAGGAAGCTATCTGTTCCTAAAAGGGAGGTCTTAGCAAGGTAGTACCTTTAACGAAGATTTTACACAATCTGTATAACATCAGGTTAGACTCATGTTGACCCAAATGAAAATTTGATAGTGCTGCCAACTGAACCTTAATTGTGGCAGCAGGAGATCCCTGGTGAAAAATTTCAGTCAAAAATTCTAAAACCACTGGAACTGATGTGGTGTAAGGGTCAACATTCCTTCCTTCAGCCCAGATAGAAAACCTTCTCCGTTTGCTAGTGTATAACTTTCTAGTGGAGGGTTTATGAGAAGATGTGAGAATGTGGGTCACAGCAGGTGAAAAATCATGAAGCCTGACTAGGGATGGAACTGGAGCAGCCATGTTGTCAAACTGAGGGTGTGGAGGCTGGAGTGAAGAGAGCCTGACATATGCATCAAGAGATCTGCCACTGGGTCCAGAGTCCATGGATCGTCTAGAAGATGAGGCCTGAGAAAGGGGAACCAAATCTGATGGGGCCAGTAAGGAGTGATGAGAATCAATTTGCTTCCCAACAGTTTCGCTTTCTGAATCACCTTGGATATGAGAGGAAAGGGGGGAAAGGCATAAAGGAGGCCCAGGGGCCAATTGTGAACAAGTGCATCTCTCGGTGACTCCCCTGGAGGAGGGATAAGGGAAAAGTAGCTGCTCATCTGGAGTTGATTGGACTGGCAAAAAGGTCACAGCAAGACTGTCCCCATTTGTGGAAGATCTGTTCTGCTATTTCCTGCTTCAGAGACCACTCGTGAGGCATCAAGATTGCCAGGCTGAGTTTGTCAGCTATCACGTTGGTTGTCCCTGGGATGTGCATTGCCACTAGAAAGCGCTGGGAAGATATCGCTCATTTCCAAACCCAAATAGCCTCCCAACAAAGGGGGTAAGATCTGGTTCCACCTTGTTTGTTGAGATACCATACCACTAACATGTTGTCTGATTGGATTGCTATTGTCCCAAGAGGAAGAAGATCGTGAAGTGCTTGCAATGCCAAAAGCACCACCCTCATCTCTAGGATATTGATATGCAGGTGAGTCTCATGATCTTGCCATGTGACTTGGACAGTCCTGCCTTGATAATGCCCCCCCCCCTATCTGTGAGGCATCTGTGGTCACAGTAGCAATGGGCTGGTGAGGAAGGAATGGAGTGCCTGTCATTAGTTGGTTGGGTTGAATCCACCAATAGAGGTCCTTTTTGCAAGACTCTGTTAATAAGATGTGATGGGAATAGAGGCAGTTGTTGAAAGGACCACTGGGATAATAAAAGCCATTGAAGAATTTGCATATGCAATCTGGTAAGGATGACTAGCATTATGGTGGAGGCCATGGTCCCTAAGAGTTTCAGCACTGTCTTTGCCTTGACTTTTTGAAGGGGAAGTAGACGAAGAACTTGTATGAGGTTCTGTGCTCTTTCTGCAGGAAGACGAGCTAACATGGTGACTGTATCTATTTCTGGGTGATAAGATAGACTTTTCCCAATTTATAGTAATCCCGAACTGGGCACAAAGTTGGATAGTGGACTCTCTGGTTTGAAGGAGTAGATGCCTGGTGGGGGCGATCAGCAGCTAGTCATCCAGGTACGGCAATACTTGGAATCCTAGACATCTCAGGTGAGCTGTCACTACTGCCATACATTTGGTGAACACCCTGGGAGCTGTGGAGAGACCAAAGGGCAGGGCACAAAACTGTTAGTGACTGGCTCCCAGCTGGAAGCATAAGTGGCTCCTCAATGCTCTGTCCATTTTTATATGGTAGTACGCATCTTGGAGGTCTGTTGAGCACATCCAAGTGTCTTTCCCTAACAGAGGAAGTATAGACTGCAGTGTTACCATCCAGAACTTGTCCTTCTTTATGGATTCATTTAGTTTGCTGAGGTCCAAGATGGGCCACCAGTCCCCTGTACATTTCGGCACTAAAAATAATCTGGAGTAAGTTCCAATTTGGGGTGGGGGGGGTGGGAGGATGACACAATGGTTAAGGTGCTTACCTTAAAGACACAAAGTACAGAGTTTGATTCTCACATGGGGTAACTAGTTAGGCTTCAAATGGCCCAAAAGGGCAGTTAGCCTAGTACTAATCTATGAACCTATAAATCCTACCTGGCCTGCTGGGACGGTTTGGATGACTCTGTTTGTGAGCAACTTGTTCACTTCTACAGTTGCTTGATCCCTGTGATTGGGTGGAACATCCGGGGTCCTCTTGGGAATGTGAGGTGGAAGAGAAAAGGGTATGGAATAACCTCTGGTGATAATTCTTTGTACCCATTTGTCTTGGGTGATGTTTAGCCAGGCTTCTTGATACAAAGAAATGTGACCCCCGACTGGCTCCAGAGAAGCACAGCCAGGCCCCACATCAGGAATGCTAATAGGAACGGCCTTGAAACGAATCACAGCTTCCCTGGTTTTGTGGTCCACTCCTGCCTCTAGGGCGATGTCTACCATTTGCTCCTCCACCTCTGCCTTTGAAGGAGGAGTCATCCTGTGCATCTGGAAAAATGCTCTAGGACTTCTTGAACCACATCTTACCAACTCTCTGACCCTTTGGGTATGGTCTAGAGGGGACAGTAAAATGTACTCCCATGGCAGACAGAGTTTTTCCCTCTTGCTCGCACCTGGTGAGTGTGTCTTTTACCTTATTGCCAAACAAGGAAGAACCATCAAAGGGGGCATTGGTAAAGGTAGACTTGAATAGCTCCACAACATTACACAAGTGCATCCAGGAGTGCCTCCTAAGGGAAACCCCTGAAACTGATGCCCTGCTCACTCCATTGGCTGCATAAAAAATCAGCCTCATGGAGGAGTTAACAATGGAATTCAAGGTGGACAACTGAGCAGACACCTTATCAGGGACTCCTTCAGTAGATGTACCTTGTAAAGTCTCTCCCAACTCCTTAAGGAGATCTCCCTGAAGCCTTGTAAAAATGTGTTAGGTAGTTCAGCGATCTGAGTGTGAATGCTGCTGACAAAAAGCTACACTTCCCGTATCTATCCATTGTTTGAAACTCCTTGTTTGGTGGATGAACAGATGGAGAAGTCTCCGCTAGTTCTTTCTTAGTGTCAGCCGCCACCACCATGGCATCTACAGGCACACCCTTGGATAAAAATTCCTTCTCTTTGGGAGCAGACAAACATTTCTTGGGTCTCCTGGGAAATGGCTCTATGGCATCAGGAGTCTCCCTGTTCCGACTAACAAGGTCTAAAAGCTCATTGAAAGGTGGAGACACCCAAGAGGCTGAAGGTTGAGACCCAAAAGCCTTCAGGTACACAGACTCCTCATCAGAAGGGGTAATAGTGAGCCAGCCACACCTCTGCTTAAGGATCTCCAAGATGTCTACAAAGGAGACATCATCAGAGGACGACTTGGGAGACCCTTCTGAGTCCTTGAGGTCAGTGTCGGAGGTAAGGGACTCATCCTGGGAGTCTACATGCTTCCTCTTGCATGTCCTCTTCCGAGGGGGCTCCTCAGAAGGATATTCCGGGGAGACCTTGGAAGAGTGGGGGCCACCAACCGGGGGCTCCTGAGGCTGTGGGTCACTGCTGTCGAGAGAGGGCATAGGTGCTGAGACAGAGATTGATGCCCAAAGGGGAAGAGTGTTGGTACCCCTGGGTGGAGCTGATGAGTGGGACATCACACTCCGCATCATCTCGAAGGCAGACCTCTCCAGCTCCAAAGACCTCCTTGGCTCCGAGGAGACAGACAAAGTTATCGGCTCCAGAGCCATCGACTCTGAGATAGATGTAGGATCCAAGCTCACCCTAGCTGAAGCACCGATGGGGAGACTTGGAACCAAAGAGGTCTGGGTCCAAGTGTCCCTGTCGGGGCCGACTGGGGAACTTATGCCCCTAGACACCACAGATGGCACCAAAGGTGTCGGAGCAGAACTTGGCTTCAAGACAGCCTTGGGAGGGAGCTGGAATGGAGGGTTTCACAACCTGCGATACCAAACACTCCAGCTCTGAAAGCCTGGCACAGCTCAGAGGAAGAACCACAACAGGGGGAATGGACTCAGGTGGCTCCAGGACTGACTGGGTCAGAGCCAACAGCATTTTTGGCAAGGCAGATGACTTCAGGAGTCTCAGCACTACTCTCTTCACATCATCTTCTGATAGGCTCCTGGAAGATCTGTAAGACAGTGTGGGAGATCTGGACCTCTGTAAGATAGGGTACCTTAAAGTTGGAGAAACAGGAAAAGGATCTGTGGACTGGCTCCGACGTTTGCTATCAATAGTTATCTCCAAAATGCATGGGGACGAAACTGAAGTCACAATACCAACAACCTCGATCAGCTCCGAGATCAGTGGAGCCAAGGAGGTAGAAGTCTTGTCCTGTTTAGAAAGTTTAGGAGGCAGTTCTGAAGCACTGGATGGTGCCAGGGAATGCCTCTTGGTAGATTTAGTCTTGTCTTTTTTTGGATGAATGGTATTTCGAGGAAGAAGACGAACTGGCCAAGTCTTCCTCGAAAAAATGCTTGGGGAGACCTTTCAAAATTAGCTTGTTCTTCCACTCCTGTAGAACTCTGGAGCTGAAGGAATGGCAAAACAAACAGGTTTCCTGCAGATGGATGGCTCAGAGGCAATACACACAATTACTATGGCCATCCATAATTGACATTTTCTGGTATCATTTTACACATTTCTTAAACCCCGAGGGTTTATGGTCTTTTGCCTCTTTAGACATGCTAACCAGAGACGCAGAAAAAACACAACCCAAACACCACAAGGACTAGGTCCTCTAACTTAAAAGGGCCTAGCCCTGAGAGAGAAAAAAGGGCAGAGAACTAGGTCCTCTAACTTAAATGGACCTAGGTGGAGAGAAAGACTAGAAGGTCAGAAACTACTATCTAGACAACACATACACTAATACGGGCTATGAAAATGACCAAACTGACAGTGAAAACTATGATCAAACACTAAGTCATAGAACAAGAAAGGTTGAAAATATCAAAAGACCCTTAACACCAACTGAATAACTAGATATCCAGATAAATATCCAAGAAGGAAAGTCTAAATACTAATTCTGTAACACTAATCAACACTGCACATGAAAAACAAGGTAAATTGGGTGCAAAAGCTCACCTTAACTGGAAACACTAAATATCTAAGAAATAACTATTTAAATTCCAAACTCTCTACAATAATAAGTGCTGCAAATATCAAATAAGCGCAAATGTGCACAATAAATAAAAAAAGACTGGCACACAGGATACCAATGAGAAAAACAAGAACAACAGCCAACCAGTTCTCAACAATAAAGAATCTAAAGTCAAGAAAAACACTTCAACAAGTCTGAAACTACTTGAAATACTATTAAACACTATCAAAAGCTATAAGAATTGTAACTTTAAGCTGTAATACACTAAAAATAGAAAAAAGTGTTAAACTTTGCCACAGCCAAGAAGAAGCACATCTGAACTCGTAGACGGGGCAAACGAGATCTGAGGATTGTATTGGTGCACCATGGGATACCTACCTAGCCAGGAGCCAACTAGAAGACTTTGAGCTTTGTAATAGGCTGAGTCGGAGCCAAGGATCGGCTCCAAACCCATGTGTAAGAATGAAGACGAGATAGGACTACAGAACTTCATGAGACTCATTCCAGTAACCTAGGAGAATGACTGATAACATCAAGAACTGTTTAACAAAATATCCATTCAGTTAAAATTGAACATTACTGTAAACATTGCATTCAAGTCCTGAAACATAAAGAAGTTCAAAACCTAACTCCCCTTTTACACTTTAGCACACAAGTGTTGCAAACAGACAACTAGAAAACAAAACTCAGTGTTCAGGGAATTAATACATTAGAACAGACCACAACAATATGGTTTACAATGGAGACTAAAAGATACTTTGCACAGACTGATGTTGATATTCATTGACTATGATATTTTACTGCATTAATTGTAAATACAGCAGCACAGATATTTAGAGCAGTTTCAGCATATAATTAATATATTTGTCCTAATAACAGCAAGCAGTAAAAACAAAATAATCAGTTTTATCATAACAAATATTAATCTCAGTCTTACGTGCTTGCTTACATACATCATCGTTCAACAATATGTTTCTAACTCAAGCTGAATAGTCACCTCCCCCACATCTTTATTTGGCTTTGTTATTCAAATGTTTTTCCTGTGTGATAGAACAAACAATAATTGCTTCTCTTCTTTTGCTAAGTTACTGTGCTGATATCCATTGTTTTGAAATATTGTTATATATTACACTCAAAAACTTTTCAAAATATGGAATTGTTTGATTTAATAGAGGACTGAATGTACTTCTTTCTAGTGTTTAATATACTTGCTGATTCACGATGTTTGTTTCATACATTGAACATTAGAGATAAATTAAGTTTGCAAGCAAAAAGTTTCAGTGACAGTGAAGTTAAGTTGGAAAAGTAAATCCTTTCAAAACCAGTATGAAATACATTTTCTCTGATCTCTAAATTACAGTAATTATAAATTCTGTATGTCTTGAAGTTTTTACTATAAATGAATCAATCATCGTGGATGACTTTTATCCTGAAATCAATAACTGTCCCTCCTTTGGTTGATGTTCTGGGCTGAATGTTTCCCTGTTCATTGCAAATTCATATTGTACACAGTCAGCAGGCTTTATGCACCAGCAAAACCAGCAGTCGCAGCACAGCAAGTTATCTTATTTTGATATTTTGTTACTTCCTTATCAAACTAACAATAACAACAAGCTTGTCTATTTAATACACTAAGTATGTAATAATAACTCTTAGAATGAAGAGTCCTAAGGATTGGCACTATTTTTTCTCCTTTAGCATTTAAAGATATCTCTGGTTCTCTCTATGTATCTCACCCGACATCTGCAGCAATTGGAGAGACCCCAAAAGTTCCTCACCAAAAGGATAAAGGGACTCCAAAATCTACCATATGCTGCCAGATTGAAGAAACTCCAGCTCTATTCAGTCGCATACCCTTTGCTCAGAGATGACATGTGCCTGACATACAAGGCCATGTCCAACCTGGAATTAATGGACATGCTCCACCTCAAAAAATCCAAATCCACCAAAACCACTAGAGCAAGCGACTTAAACCTTAGCACGGATATAAATAGGACATGCTGGAGGGATAGATTTATCACTCAGAGACTCCCTATGCTGTGGAATAAAATCCCGGTCCATGTGAGGCAGAGCACCTCGCTGGCTCTGTTCAAGAGAAATCTTGACCTGTGGATGGGAGATCATAGGTTTACCCTGGGAATCATCTCTGTGTCACTGCTGGACAGAGGCACAACAAACTAATGGGTACAGTATTTTTTCATATAAGGGGTGGCGTAAGCCACAGAACTTTGGGCTAGGCTTATAAATGCCTTAGGGCAGATAGCCTAGTATAAACCTATGAACCTATGAACCTATGGTTGTAGTGACAGCGTTTTGTCAAGTATCAGGCTTTATAATTTCATTAAATGCTTTACCACTGACATAGTGCCTTTGACTTAGTTAAATCCTATTAATGGGAATTCTGTTCACTAAAACTAACATAATAGACAGCATTAGACATCCACAGTACCTGTGGCTTTGTGGTCTCCTGATCATCCTTGATTGTGTGGGGACCCCACAAAAGCTGCTACTGGTTGGAGAAGATGATTGCACACCTTATCTTAAACAGGGTTGTGATCTGACTCTGCTAGGATAAAGCCAATAATCAGTGAATGAACATGAGCAAAGTAACTTATAGAGCTGGCAGCTGGGAATGACTGATCTAAAGTTCTTACCTGGATTTTGAGAGCAGATGTTCCTGATCCTCAGAGATGGCTTTCTCTTTCAGGGAGTTTTATAAATAATTTCAGGACACCAGATACTATAAGTCTTAACTTATTTTCCCAAGAATTCTGGGCAAAGTCAAAAATAATGGCAGAATAAAGGCTCAAAAGGTTTACTATCATTTTGTCGATCACAACTTGTGCGATTTTTATTTGTGTGAAAATGTTGATTTGCACTATGTAAACACAAATACCACAATGTCAAACCATACAATAGCGAATGCAATACAGCATTTGCTGTTGTAAGGTTCGACATTGCGGTTCAGATCACACTATAGTGGGGATCAGGAAATGTACCCTTTCCCTCACTATAGTGCGATCCCAGAGTTTGTATATTAAAGTAGCAGGGGGTGTAGAGGGGGCACAGCCCCCCACATGGGGGGTGCAGGGTGGCTTGCTCCTCTGCAAACATGTTATTTCCTGTGCAAAGCATAGTAATGTTGTTCCCGGAAGTGTGGTGACTCTTCGAAAATGTCGAAGTCGACATTTGCAGTCACCAAACTTCAACTTTATTTCTGTTTGTTCTTTTGATTTTCGCAGTTGTGGTTTGACATAACCGCTATTCGCTGTTGTGTTGATAGTAAACCGGTTCAAAATCATGAATACTTTTAAAGATATTACTCTAATTCATTTAAAAAGTTAATAACATAACATCTTTTGTATCATCATGCATATACCTACTAAGCAATACATTTAAGACTCTAATTTTTGGTATTATTGACTGTCCATATCAAAAACTTTACAGGGAACATGGCAAAAATATGAGGCAAAATTGGGGATATTGCATGAAATCAGGGAAAATAACAGGTATGCACTCTTGTCAATGAGGTGAATAAAAGTGACTAACCCCTGCTGCTATCTGATGACTGCTAAACAACAATCACATATCTGGTGAGACAGCACTAGTGTCACACCAAGTATTGTTATTTGAAGTAATCAGTGTAAAACTAGTGTGGCTATGGTGTGTGTGTGTGTGTGTGTGTGTGTGTGTGTGTGTGTGTGTGTGTGTGTGTGTGTGTGTGTGTAAGGATTGCAAAGTAAGAGTAACAGGCTGCCTATCATTTCTTTCACTTTAAATCACAAGCATCATCACCATTGTCATCATCCTTGTGTGTGTGAGGGGGCAGTGTATTTAACAGTAACAAGTTGGCCATAATTTCTTTTACTTAACACAGAGATAGAACTTGCATGATAGGTGACTGTGTTTGCTTGGCAGAAGGATATGTGTGAAAGCAACTGCTCATCACCATGGTGGCATGATAGGTAGCATTGCCATTTCACAGTGTTTTGCCCTTGGGGAGTTCCTGGCTGTAACGTTTTCATGTGTGGAGCCTGCTTACCCTCCCTGTTACTGTATGCTTTTATCTGTTATGACTGGTTTCCTCCAACAGCCGAAACACATGCTGTCATTGAACTAGCATTCTCTAGCATCTCTTAAGGTGAGAATGCAACATGTATGTGTGTGTTTGTGCATCTTGTAACAGACCTGGCTTGTCAGGGATATTATCTTTCTGTGTTTGCGTGGAGGCTTGTCAGGGATATTGTCTCTGTGTGTTTGTGTGAAGATGTGTGTGTACAAAATATGACCAGTTTTGATCTGTGGACATAAGAAATAATGCTTGGTGCATACATAACTAATCTGGGAAGTTGTAAAACATGTAGTTAACTAATTATCTTTCAAAAATAAGGCATAAAATGCATCACAGAACATCCAGACCTTTAGAGCTCTTATGATTTGGTGGCAGTCACATCCTAGATTGTATATATGGATTTTGACATGGACTTAAAGATTGATTTTTCCCCTCAACAGCACCCATTCTAAACCCGGCCCTGCTGAGAGGTGTGTGCAGAAGGTTGTGTGAGCTGGGGATGGTCTGGTCATTATGTCTACATGTGTAGTAAATCAATATAGCTTGTGTCGGGGCTGAGGGAAGTGCACTTATTATTTTTTTACTTCTATCACAGACCTTAGAGTTGTGGAAAGAAGGCCAGTATAGCTTATGTAGGGGCAGTGTACAGTCTAGGAGGAAATAGTTAAAATTCATTACTGTGACCATTATTTTTTACTTTTCTCACCATCAAACATCAGATACATATACAGTGGATGCCTTTTGGCGGTAGGGTAAGGAGGCATGCTATAATATGTCTGATAGTAGTCACTTGAAATAAATGAATGTGGCCTTTGTTCCTTTACTTTAGTCCCAATTTACCATGAGAGGGATGAACATATGGTGATGGTAATGGCCTTTATTTTGAGAGGGACAGGAAGTAAAACAGTATTCTCATATAGAATCTATATATCTTTTTAAACATTGTTTTTTCTGAATGTAGTGAGGGCTGTGGCTGTTATTTCTTCCTTGAATGGAAAAATAAGACAATTTTCTTATGCATGACTTTTTATTCAGGTCACCGTAGAATTTAAAAACTAGGAAAATGCTCTAAACTATACCTCAGAATATCTACGGGCCCTGGTATCCCTCAAACCCCTACTTAATTAAGTTATTTCATACATTATTTTAAGTTATTTTGAAAAGTGATGTTGAATTACTTTCCTTTGTCATATCTTTGTTCAGACAAACACTGGATTAAAGTGTAATTTAAAAAAAAACTTTAAAATGCATTTCAAAGCATCTAGAAAGCCATGGCATCTGAAGAAGCTGGCAAGTAAAGCAAAATATGAGAAAAAGAAGAAAAACTTAATCTGCATGATGTAGGGAGCTGAGGATTGGAGAAAACAAGAAGGAGCACTGGATGATGTGTGTTTATGGGGGGATGAAAAAATAGATAGTGGAGAGGTGCCATGGAGCCCTTCGTCTAGGTCACCATTTCACCCAAAGCCATACCTGCACATAAGGTTTTTGTAGTATAGCATCAATGCAACTAAATGACGGTCACTGTGAATGTCCCTGTTTGAGGTGGGTCAACATGATGTGGTACACAGGCCTGTCATAATGTTAAGGCATCATAGCTACATTTCAGTCATACTACTAAAACCCCAGACCATGAAGTAAAATGTTGATTACAAAGGATGACAGTGACAGGGTGATACTTAGACTGGAAGTGTCCAGTGGTCCCTCCCACTTGACATTAGCTGGGGGACCCCCAAATGCTAACACTGCACTGTATGTGTCTGACAGCAATGATCTAAAGTACATTACTCTAGATTTCATTTTTTTTAATCAACAATTAGACATCTGAGGTTTTCACAGTCAGTAAAGTGGCTGCAATTGTTAGGCACAGAGGCAGACTGCGGATGAAACTGACTGACCTCTGATGTCATATAATTAGACTTAAGCAGTGTTCCAGCCAGCTTGGCAGGATTAGTGTGTGTTTGAGTGCAAAAAGCTGCAACAAATTAATTGGGAATACCAGACTGAGAAAAAAAATGACTTCAGCTGTGTTATAACAGTGGTATTTTGTTTTGATTTATGATTTCAAGGTACATTCATAGTTACTGACCTTTAGTTGCATTGCGGTTACATTATATCAACCCTGTGTAGAGGTCCAGGTTTAGAGCTTTAGGTTAGTGATCAACACTCATGTGATGCTGACTGTCCTTGAACTGAAATAAATTTCAAGCAACATTAGTCCATGGTCAGTCTGGAATTCTGTGAAGTATCACTACATCTTAGCAGCTACATTTTGGTAGATGTTACAAAAGTAAAAGTTGCTCATCATCAGGTCAATGTTTTTGGAAATTCTTGGGCATGTCAAAAATTGTAACTCTGAGTCATTTTCAGTATTATAAGTACAATGAACTTAGGAGCATTTGAGCTCAGCTGTGCCACTGGTTTGACTCCAGCTTATTATTCTGACTTATACATGGGAGAAAGGGCCTTTTTTAGAGCTAGAGTTACCTTTAACTGAGAATAATAAAGTAAGGAGTATGGAAGGTTGCTCTTTTTCCTTTGGCTTTCATGTGTTATCATTGTATGAAAGTCATTTACATGATAGTAGGGTACATGTGTTTATATTACTTGTATGCTTAAGGAATTTGTTTGACCTAGGTCAGACATTTTGTGTTTATACTGGTTTCATGGTATTAAAGTGGAACCTATTCACCTACCTCATGTCTGAAATGAACTTCTTTCTCAAAGTAGTACTGGCATGTGCTGAGCACAGGAAGAATGCTTAGCATGATCAATAGTATATGACCACTTATTTATGCAAACCTGTAACCATGTTCAAAGTTAATTCAGTCATCAGAGCCATAACTAGAGCAGGGCAAAGACAGCAGCTATGTTGGGTGCAATCAGCAGTTGCTGATGAGGCATGAGTGCAGTACTGGCATTTGTTTAAGAAGCCTCTGGTGATATTGCAGCTTCCTAAATGAATGCTGATACTGCATAGAAACTTAACAAGGTCCTATCTGCTTGAGTTGGTGGTTGCTTGGGTGGATCTAAAAGATCCCTCGTCACCCATTGAAAAGAGTAGGGGAAAGTTCCCAGATGCCCTGGTCAAATCTCTCTGATTAGTATAAATGCCACCTCTGGCCTCCCTTGAAAAGAGGTGACTAGGGATTAATCCGTTCAACAAAGGATACAAAAATGTTTTAGGAACTGCAGCATAAGCACCTTTTTACAGTGTGCTGCAGTTCAGTGTCAAGTTTTAGGAGGAAGACCTGATTTATTTTCGGTTCGCAGGTTCAGGGAGACATTTTTTTCTTGGTCCTCAACTTCAAGTTGAGTGAAGACTAGATGACCTAGCTATGAAGCTCTGCTGTTGTAATGTAGTGCCATTTCATTTCAGATAGCTCTGCCCTTTCAGCTGCTTGTTGCAGCCCCCTCTTCCTTTAAAGTCAGCAGCTGTCACTGTTTATGGATGGACTACTTCTTGTATCATTCTCTGGTACTGCACTCTTTTTTATTTTTGCTGATCTTTACAGGGTTGACTGATATTTCAGTTTTTCTTCCTTGTACTTATACCGTTTCTTACTAAATTGTCTGCTTTATATTGTTGTTTGCACTTTTACTGGTCTTGCTGAGTTTATTGTTGCTTAATAATTGCTGTTATTTAATAGTAAGATATGTTGAACAATTCCTTGCCATTGAAATGTTGCATGTTGTTGAAACAATTTGCTTTTGCACTGTTCACAGTAATTATTACTGTCTTTTGCACTTTTTTATTTTCTGAAGCACACGCATACATGTGTGTGTGTGTGCATGTGTGCTTGCATGTGTGCGTGTGCATGCGTGTATTTGCTCTTACTAACATATCTGCTGTTTAATTGCTTTTCACTGTTTGGTTGCATTGTTTTGCTTGCTCGCTGTTTTATACCTAAGTTGTTCTTACTGTAAGATTTCTGTTGCTAAACCATTGCTTGCTGAATTGTTATTAGTAGACTGTTTTCGTTTTTTGACTTTGCTTGCTGTTAAACTACTTTTGGCTCTTAAAGTTTTTTTTTTAAGTTGATTCCTTGCTCTCATGTATTTTGCTAGATTGCTCACATTTAGCATTAACTACTTCATCATCAATTGGATGGGAAATCAGAAATTCACCCCTGGTCTGGTGCCCATATCTCTGACAGATAGAGGCAGTCATTAAACTATGGCCTAACTAATATAAACCACATTAAATAACATCCAAGATGCAATAACTTGTGGCACACTTGTCACTTACATGGCTAGGCTTATAAAGACCCTAGTGGTCATTAGGCTAGTATAAACCTATGAACATATGAACACCTTCCAGTGAAGACCGGTACTTTTCAACGGCTTTAGCTCAGTTATAGAATTACTGCTACTATCTTGCCCCCTCCTGAAATAACCAAATTACCAGCCTCATTTGGAGGTGTGGGCACTGTCTGGGTCTCCCCAGCCTCATTTGGAGGTGTGGGTACTGTCTGGGTCTCCCCAGCTTCATTTGGAGGTGTGGGCACTGTCTGCATCTCCTCCCCATTGCTGCTTTCCCTACATGCTTGACTCCATACTTGGCTGCATTAACTACATGTACAGAAGGTACTGTATTATAAGAATCATTGCCTATTAAAACTTTCACTAAAGTACTGTCAATCACTGCCACCTGCTTCTTCTCTTGTCACTCTTCCAGTCAAAATAAACTCTCACCAGTGCTGCCTGAAAAGGTGTCCCTTGAAAGGCCCTAACTGGTGTGGAGTGCCTAGAGAACTATTATTCCCTTTTAACTACTGAAGGCCTGATAACAGCTTTGCCTTGCACTGTATCTCTTCTTCTCTCAGCAATGGTCTCTTTCTCCTCCTGTGGGTTGAAGTACAGATGCTTGTAGCAATTTAATACAGTACTTGTTTCTAGATAACCCACCACTTTTGAAGTTCTATCCCTGCTTGCTGTGTCTTGTTATTTTTGTTACTCACCTTGTATTAGTGGACATTGGTACCATACATGCACCTTTAGTTAGACTTGTATATTTGTTTTTTTGTAGTGTAATGGCATGTCTGATACATTGTATCTTTTTATAACTTACTTAGAATTTCAGCCATGAATATTTTATGGATAGGTAAAACAAATATTGTTGAAACTTGGTATTTTATTTTATCATTATTTTAATGGAGTGATGACAGAGCTTTTATTTAGTTTAGAGACTTCTGAAGATGACAGCTAGGGAACAATTCACTTTCCATGGAGTCTGACATCAGTCAGTAATGGATTAGCCCTGAGGCATTAATTTCTCACTCTTAATACCACAAAGATATTGAATCTCCCTGTTATTCATTATATTCATTTTGTCAATTATTTCTGTCATTGCTGTGCTTTTTCTTTTTTTTTTTTTTTTTTTTTTTTGATTTTCGGTAAGAATGTCCAAAGCAAGTGCAACAATCTCAAGAAGACTGATACAGCAGGCAAAAAACAAATAATCTGTTTTGGTAATCTATGTACTTGCCAGGAAATAAGCAAGTAATATATAAAATAAAAAGACTTAATTTTCTAATGTAATTTTCTGAAATATAGTTCTTTAGACGCTCAGTCAGAGTGTACTCCAGTGATTGCATTAGTGACTGAAACTGCCATGTAAGATAAAAATGGGCTGTTATGAATGACAGTTTGTAAAAAAATGGGACCTGAGCTCCTAGTTAAGGGATGTATTATATGTCTGGTTGTTAAGAGCATGCTATATTATTTTTATTTATTTATTTATTTTACATTTGTTGACTGGGCTAGTCTTGCTGGATACATATCCATTTTCAGCAAAGACCCAGGGAGAAAAGCTCCTCGAAAGTACAGTACAATATTGTACTTAAAACAAAACAAAAACAACAAAAACAATTCAAAGTTTAACAGGTGAAAGTACAGTACAAAATTAAGGTATTTGATACATGAAAACTCAAATAGATGTAAGTAGATTAGAATATAAGGAAATATGTTCAGTTAGCAACACATTTGATTGTAGAATCTTATGTTAAGTATCTTTTGTTAACATAGTAGGCAGACTGAAATCCATATTTGGATATAGAAAGAGAGTCTAATCAATTAAAAGGCCTGTGAATAATTCTGGTTTTCATTAGGCAGTTAGTGTATACAGTAATTAAGACAGATAACTTAGTGAAAAAAAAAAGATATGAGAGGTTAGTCTGGGTTCAGACAGGTGCACAACCAATGTGATTTGAGGTAAGTTTTAAGCCTGATTTTAAATTGTGTTAGTGAAGATAGGGAGGTCAGGTTGCTGGGGAGAGAGTTCCAGGTTTTACCCACGGTATTAGTGAAGAGAGAGTCCCGTGCCTTATTGTAGGTTTTGCCTATTTGTACTAGAAGTTTATTAGATGAGCGTAGGGTCTTAAGGTTGCTGTAGGGGGTGATAAGGTTGGTAAGAATTGGTGTGTTGCTAGGCTGATACAGGATTTTATAGACAAATGTTAATTGTTTAAGTAGAAGTAGATTTGGTAACTCTAGCCAACCTAGTTTTATATAATTAATACAGTGATGGGTTCTGAATGTAGAGCCTGTCACAAATCTAGCAATATTGTTGTAGGAGACAGTCAGTTTGTTCATGTTGTTCTTTGAGAGGTTAGTATATATAGGGGAGGCATAGAGGAGGGTAGAGATTAAGAGGGTCTGGGCAATAGTAGATCTTGCTAGTGGGGTAAGAAAGGATTTGATTCTATAGAGGGAGCCTAGTTTTTTGTTGACTGTTTCTATGGTATTGTTAATGTGACTATCAAAGTTAAGGTTATTGTCAATTAGAACCCCTAGTAGTTTTGTGGTAGAGTCTGGAGATATGATGGTTCCATTGTTCGATGTGATGGTTAAGTGTAGAGGTGTGGCCCTGTGGGTGGGAGTAAAAAGTAGGAGTTTGTTTTTTTTGGGGGTTCAGGATGAGGCACTGATGTTGTAGCCATTCCTCAACTATGTTGAACACTTTTTGGGTGAGAGATTGAAGGACTGTTGGAGTTGGGGCTGAGCTTATTAATGTGGAGTCATCTGCATATTGTATTATGGAAGCTTGAGGAATAACAGTATGCAGGTCATTGATGAAAATAGAGAATAGTAGGGGTCCAAGTATAGAGCCTTGGGGGACACCTAGTGCAATTGGGAGATGGGAGATAAGTTGTTCTCCCACATAACTGCTTGTTGCCTATTGCTTAAGTAGGACTGAAACCATTGTATAGTGAGTGCATCAAGAGATAGGTTTTTCAGTATGTTTATGAGAAGTTGGTGGTTAACCATATCGAGGGCTTTAGATAGATCAATAAAGAGGGCTGCGGATAGGATGTTGTTATTGGGATTTTTGTTTATGCAGTCAGAGAAGGATAAGAGGGCAGTAGTAGTACTGTGAAATGGCCTGAAGCCGTGTTGGCAGTTAGCTAATAAGTTGTTATCTATTAGGTGTTTTAACAGTTGCTTATGAATGCATTTCTCCATGATTTTTGCCAGTGGAGATAGTATAGCAATAGGTCTGTAGTTGGATAGCTCCCTAGAGTTTCCACCCTTATGAAGGGGGATAATGTGTGCAATTTTCCAAATGGAAGTAATAGTACCCTCAGAGATTGTTCTGTTAATCAGAATGGAGATTGGGTAGGCTATGGCATTTGCAGCTTTTTGTAGATATTCTGCAGGAAGGAGATCTGCTGCAATGGCGGTAGGTTTGAGTTTACATAAAAGGGTATGGATAAGGGATGTAGGGACAGGTTTGAGATGAAATGGGGGAGGTAAGGTAGTATTAGAGGGTGACAGAAATGAGCTGTTAGGAGATAGTTGATTGGCAAGAGACTGAATGGTCTCAGTGAAGAATGTAAAGGTACTTGCGATTTGCTTTGGATTGTCCTGTTCAGTACCTACGGGGGGGGAGGGAGTGACAGTACGGCCTGGGTGTAAGAGTGTATTTATCCCTGCCCAAAATTTTTGTGGTTTGCTTTGCTGGGTATGTTGGAGTTGAATGTAGTAGTTTCTTTTGTCTGACAGTATTGCTTTTTTGTGTGTCATTTCTTAGCTGTCTGAACTTTATGTGATCTTCTGGGTTTTTAGTAGTATGCCACTTGGTCCAGACTTTATTTCTGAGGAGCATTTTTTGTTTTGTCTCTTTTGAGAGCCAGGGGGCAGATTTGTTCCTAGTTTTAATTGTCCTTTTTGGAGCATGGATGTCAAGAATACTTAGGAATTTAGTATTAAAGTAGTTTACTGCTTCCTCTAGAATTAAGTTTTTGAGGGGTGACCAGTTGCAAGCTTTAAGTTCATTTTGGAAAATATCAGGGTTAAAATTTTTATTAGTCCTTATTGTTCTATAGGTAATTGGATTTGGGATATCACTCTTAAGTCTGATTATGAAGGTGAGTGCATGGTCACTTATATCCTCAGGGAGAGTCCCTACTTTGTAACTTTGGTGATGTCTATTTATCAGAATCCAATCTAGGGTGCTTTCATTGTTATTGTGTTTATTGGTCCTTGTGGGGGAGCTTATAGTTTTAGTAAATCCATGTACGTTAAGATGGGTAGAGGGCTGTTCAGAAGTACAGCTTTTCCAGTTAATATTAAAGTCACCGAGTGCTATTGTTTCTTGGGGATAATTGGTTGATAGCTAATTTAGGATATTTTCTAGGATATTAGAGTTATTCCCTGGGGGGAGGTAGATAGCAATAATGTATATGGATTTATGATTATTGAGTTGAATTTTAGAGATAAGTATTTCTTCATTACTAGTTAGAGGGGGTTTAGAGTCAACAGAGGTCACTTGTAATCCGGATTTATATAGTATAGCTACTCCACCTCCCTTTTTAGCTATTCAGTCTTGTCTTAAGATGCTATATCCTGATGGAATAAATTTGTTGTCTTGTATAGATGGTTTGAGCCAAGTTTCAGTAAGACACAGGATATCAAATGCGTGTACATCCATGAGAGCATGTATTTGGGCAACCTTATTATTTATGCTCCTTATGTTAAGATGGGCTATCAATAGTGAGTTTGGAGGTCTGGTAAGGGATTGCGTGGCAGTGGGGGTTGTATTATGGGTCTCTCTAGACTCTATAAAATTTGGGCCTGGATTGGGATGGATATCTCCATCTATTATTGATTGGAGTTGATTGCTAAGTGTAAGTTGCTGATGTTTACATGTTAGGAACAGAGATTTTTTTAGCTATTGGCCTATAGTATCTGATGTGAGTTAGTCTGTGATATTTTGCTGATAGGTAGGCTATTGTACTGGGTATGTTTAAATGACTTTGAGTGTAAGCTAATGGTGTTGAGGAGGTTTGCTTTGTTGGGTAATAAAGGTTTATATGGTGAAGCTGTTCATAAAATGTAACTAGATAAAGTATAATAAGAGTAGGTATGAAGGGGGATAGAAGTAGGAGTTTCCGTTGTGGAGCAGTAGATAACAATGACATAGTGGCAGGGTTGTATATAGAGTAATGATAAGATAAGTAAGCTGGATTAATAGGTGAGTCTTGGGTGTGGAGGTTCTGGCCCTTTAAGGGGTGGGATGTTTTGACTGGTGGTTATTGAAGGGGGTGTGGTTTGTGTGAATAAATGTAGGAGCACTAGGGATGGGTGGGAATTGGGGGCAGGGTAGGGGAGCGGGATAGAGCCAGTGGAGGACCCCAGGAACAATCAGTGAAGTGCTCACTGCTGAGGTAAGGTGAAGATGTGAATGAAGGAGAGTGAGTAGATGTGAGAATAGAGGAGTGAGCAGGACTGGGATAGCAAAGGAAAGTACAAGCAATATGTATGAAATGTATATGTCAGAACAGTGAGATAGATTTATAGGGCAAATACTAGGAAAAGGATACTATCTAGTGGAAGAGGATAAAAGATACAATAAGCTTTCCTAGAGTGATTTCAGGTCTAGAAGTAGAGGAGGGGAACAGGACTCAGCAACTTAGATTACTTGTGGGTAATATGATAAGGTTTAGGAGAAAGGATTAGAGTAGAGTGAGTTTGCCTGCTGACCTGGCTAGGGAGCAGTCCTCAGTTACATGGCATTATATAATTCAAGTATAGTATTAACTACAGTAGTTATGACACATACTTTCTTGGTTCCTTGTGAGATAGAGGCTTAGGGAGAGGATTGGCTCTATTCTTTAGTTCAGGTAGAGACCAATCGTCTTAGCAGAAGGTTTAGATCTTGGCCTTCAGGCAGGGCAGATTCTCATTCACTAGTTCAGGGCAAGTAGGGTGGAGAGCTGGGTGAATAAAGGGAGAGAGAAGACAAAATGATAGGTAAACAGAGTGTTAGTAGCAGGCCAATTAGCTGTTACACAAAAATATCAGATTAAGTGGCAGTATCAACAAACGGACAGAATGTTAATGATGTGGCTGTTAAATAAACAAATGTCATTATTTGACTATAGTTAAATGCATTTACAAAACTTAGCACTGTAAAATAGTAGAATATAATCAATTCAATTACATTAGGTTCATAGAAGCATAACAAAGGTTGTGTAGGGCTTGACATACAAATACATTCTAAGCATTCACAATATTTAGGGGCTAGTTAGGTATCTCAGCATGGTTTAGCTGCAGTGTAAAAACAGTAAAAAAGCAGAAAAAAACTCCTTTAACGCTACTGAAACAGTATAGTTTCTGTTAATAGACTAAAAGGCAATGAACATTTATAACACTTAACCACAGTTTTAAAAACACAGAGCATTTAAGTGTACATAGGTCAGTTTATTACCACACAGCTTGCAACTTCTCATATAATAAGTGGCTATTAAAGTATAATAAATGTGCAGGTTCCTGTATAAACAGACTTGGTAGCAGTATTGCTAGTATATAGTGGCAATGTCTATGCTATTCATAGCTTTTACGGTCTAAGGTGAGCATGCATCCACTAAATACAGTCTGGATGAGCCAAAAACTCTAGTCCTCTACAGTAATTCTATTTGGTAGCCTTTTTTTTCTTTTCTTTTTCTTTTAAATCCACCCTCCCACCCTCCATTCGTACCATCACTAGCCTTCCCACCTTTAAAAAATCACTCCACTCTTACCTATCATCCACATGGGAACGCTCCTGCTCCTACCCCACATAATCTTTCTATACTCTCTACTGTATCCCACCTTTTGCTCTCTCTATCTCAGACAGTAACCTATTCCTTAATAGTTCCTATCCTCCTGAAAGCCTTATGCATCTATTTACTCACTTCCTTATCCTTGTGCCTATGATATAACTTGGTTTCAACTTTAATATGTTTTATACTTTGATTTTATTAATGCTTAACTTTACTCATTGTAACCACTGTACCTTGTGATGTCATGTACAATAATGTGGATGTAAATCTCTATAATATGTAATCTGCATGTAAATCTCTATAATATGTAATCTGTAATGGAGCTTTTCTCCCCAGGACTCCATTGAAAAAGGGTTCTCTTGGCCTAATGGACTATCCTGGTTAACCAACAGCAGATAAATAAATAAATAAATAAATAAATGTTGTGTTAGATTACTGCTACAGAATCTGTATGCAGCAATTACGGTCTGGCTACTGTTGTAATCAGTCTGGATACAAGGTGCGCTTGATAACTTTGGCGTTATCAGTTTAAATATATCGCACACAATAAAGGCTTGCTACTGGTACATAGACCAGAATGTAGGAAAATAAGCTGAGCTTATTAAATGTTGTGTTAGTTTACTGCTACAGAAACTATATGCAGTAATTAAGGACTGGCTGCTGTTGTAATCAGCCTGGATGCAAGGTGCACTTGATAGCTTTGGCGTTATCAGTTTAAATACATAGCACCCAGTAGAAAGGCTTGCTACCGGTCTATACAGTATAGATATAGGTAGCTTGATTACTTATTATTATCTTTTCCCTCTCAGAAATTCTTGCTTCTATTAAAATGCATTTGGGTATAATATGCAGATTATTGTAAGGATAAGGTGGTGCAATTGTCTTGCCTTTCCAGTTGTTTGGGTTTTGTTACTATTACAAGTTTATGACAAAAATGTTTACTATTCAGCTTCAGTATAAAGATGTAAATAGGAATCTTAACATTGCTCTCTTAAACGGAAGAAAATTTGTCTTGTTCTTCATTTATTAGTGTTATCTAGACTGTTTCATACATAATGGGAAATTGAAAATGTGGCAAACAGGGTTCACTTTCTTCATTCTGAATCAGTAATCTCATTTCTTACACTTTGGGGGGGTTCTACGTTACCAGGGAAGATATGTGCTGAGTTTTCCTGCCAGAAACCTCTTCATATGTCATTTCAAAGTTCTTGTATTGTATTATATTATAAGCATACTGCACTTATACAGGTATGCAAAATCTTGTTTCACATTTTGCTTCAGTTTGTAAATGACTGTTTTATACTTGGATGAATGTCATTTGGTGTGATGCATCAGTTAGCCTTGTCACCTCACAGCAAGAGGTTCTCTGGTTTGATTCTTGGCTGGGGTGCCTTCTGTGTGGAGTCTGCATGTCTTCCCTGCAGTCACATGGGTTTCCTCCGGGTGCTCCAGTTTCCTCCCACATTCCAAAGACATGCAGTAGGTGGAATGGACACTCTAAATTGGCCATTGGTGAGTGTGTGTGTGTGTGTGTGTGTGTGTGTGTGTGTGTGTGTGTGTGTGTGTGTGTGTGTGTGTGTGTGTGTGTGTGTGTGTGTGTGTGTGTGTGTGTGTGTGTGTGTGTGTGTGTGTGTGTGAGTGAATGGTATGAATGAACTACCATGGCAGGGCTAGCCACCCAGCAGTGTAAACCTTGGCTCGAGATGATTGTCACTGTTGAAGTGACACCCTGACCCTATATACAAAATGGGAAAAAGGGGTTGAGGATTGATGGATGGAATGTCATTTGCAGAGTATTGGACCTTGCACATTTCTCAGTTATGATATACCTGAGTTGTCTATGGGTACTGTGTAATGATGCTATATGATATATATTGGGTATTGGAGGCGATGTTAACACTAACCATTGTTTGGTATTGAAAATTAGGCAGCCTGTGAATGCACAACATATTATGTGGCTGCCATTAGGTCAAGCTTTAAGCTACTGATTTTTTTTTTATTTCTTGAGTTATGTTATTTAGTTGATCATAATATGTTATTCCATTTTGTCAGGTAACATCCAGGTAGGTGTTTAGCTGTAAAGTCCTGGGGTTCGCTATAGTTTGCTGCTAACTGGCTAGACAAGTATTTATAATCTTATTTCATTTAGATTCTCATTAATACATTTAGTATGGATTGTACATTTTTCTTATGAGAAAATCTGATGCTCTTTTGTAAACTACACTAAATTTTGTGCTTGTGTATAACACTAACAACTAAACAGTAAGCAACTCATGCAATGTTTCTGTTTTTTCTGAACTGTTATAGGTAGTAAATGAACACACTTGGCATAAGTTTAAATATTTTTTTTAGCTAAGTTTATTTTATTTGTAGTAAATCATAACACACATATAAATGTAAATTCAAACAAATATTAAAATTCAAATCATCATAAATGTAACATTACATTAATAACATTACATTACAGAACCATAACATTAATGTCATTAAACAAATTACAACAAAATGCATTCTAATACAAATCTAATAACTACATGGACTATACACATTATGTGCTCTACACTTCCTCGTATCATTAATATCAGTGTTATTTATATTGGTCTTAAATCAGAAATATAATGAGAGAGTGTGAGGTAAAACAAATTATTATTCTTTAGATTTCTGAATCAAATTAAAACCGAGTACCTATTTAACAGTCACAAAATAAAAACAATAATAACAAGTATCCAATTAGTGCTTTCATCTCTAACCTTGAGACTTCTTCAGACTGAATACATTTAGCATCACCAAGCATTTATATAATACCTAGTCATGTGATTAAAATAGTTTAGTGCTTTAACCCTTTGTGTTAAAGGTAAGCAACAAAATCTTCTCTGTTGATTAATCCTAATGGATAACACGCATTAAGTTTAACTTGCCATAAATATTCTTTCCACCTTAATTCTTCGTCATCGTCAAACTTACTGTCATAACTTGTAGCATAATCTAATACAATAAATTTAAAATCCACTTTACATTTGGATGAAATGCAAGTATTATACCTCAGTCATGGTAATATGCTGCTCAATGATAGGCTCATACCAGCTTGAGACACAGAGTCTGAAAGCTCCATAATGTCTCTCTTAATATAGTCCAGGGAGGAACATCTCAGGTCATTTACACCTACATGGACTATGATGGAATCATACTGGTACCTGTGACGTAATGACTTGAGTGCATGTTTGATTTGGTGGATCCTGGCTCCAGATAAGCAGTTAGTAATTACCTTCTACTTATTCAGCCCGGTTAGAGGGGCATCACTGCATCTTACAATGGAGTTCCCTATTAAGAGAGTCCTGGGAAGTGTATTTGCTTGCTTTAGAGGCCTATTGTTTGGGGTTTTATTGAGAGTGACGGTCCCCGAGAGTGACACTATGTGTGGTATTAAGTGTTGTTTTTTTTGAGTGCCTTTGGGCTTGCAGAGACATATATTTGACAAGTGGGCTAGGCAACCTTAGTTGTTTAGGAAGATTGCTTTTAAGTGCCTCAGCATTTGTTAGTCTATGTGTGTGTTGTGTGATATGTGAGGTGGGTGTTTTGTGCATGGTTTTGACAACCTGATGTGTGCTTGTATGTTGGAGTTTAGCTTCCAGTGTCATTTGTGCAAGCACAATTCTCATATACTGTGCTTCTTTAAGGATTCAGTGGTTGTTAGTAAACATGAGACAATTGTTATATTGACTCAAGATGCTTGTATACACCATGCTGGCTTCAGACAAGTTAGGAAATTGCATATCCATACTGTTCAGTCCTTTGATTGATGAGTTACAAGGGACTAGTGTATTGGGGTTAAAAGGCTATTAAGGGTGCTATGTTGGTGTAGACTAATAAGGGTGCTTCATTGGGGAGGCTATACTAAACAGTAATAAAATTCTACTAACTTTAATGTTTACACAATACTGAATTCTACTAAATTTGTATTTATTGCCTCTTAATGCCCAGCTAGCTGCTCTAAGCTTGTTGACATACAAGATATTTGCTCTGTATTGCTGCTTTACAGGGTACAATTTTATAGACTGTTCGTCGTGGAAAATTTGCTTTCTATGTGTTTTCTACTGTGCAATGCACTGCTAACCCCTGCAAACATACACAATTTATAGAGGCACAGTAAAAAACAGAAACCTAACTTATGAGATTTCCTGCCAGTAAAATAACTACACTACAAGTCCTTTTGTGTATTTTCCAGCTCAGATAACCAAGCAAACACCTCCTGCCCCAAGAAGAATAAACTAAATCCTTCTAATGTTAAAAACACAGTAGAAGAGACCAACAAGTGAAATGCTTCCACAAATCAATTAAACAGCTAACTGGAAATCCCTTGCTGAAGGTAATTTCATGGCAGTCTTACAGCAGTAACAGTGACAGGAAGAGCATCTTTTTAAATGCAATGAAATGCAGGAAACAGTAACAATCACTCAAATTAACAAGTGTGATTTAGCAGTCAAAAGTACTTAACTTCACCTGGATGATACTGGATGCAAGTAAAACATTTCTGGAATGCAGGCTAGGATTCCAAGTTTTGCTGAGCTCTAGGAAATTGATTAGGAGGCCATATGCATTAAAGGAACTTTACTCAAGAGCAATACTGGTTCGTTGGGTGGGCAATATCATGGATCTATGGAAACAAATGGGTTGGAAGAGTACATAAATAGCTTATACAACAGACAATAGCAATAAAAGAGGGAATGAAGGGATTTTGGAAATCAGATTACAATAAAGGGTGAAGGCAGAGACACAGCCTTATAAAACCACACAGCAAAAGGGTAGGAGAGTTGGGAAATATTTCGAGAAACGAGGAGACTAGCTTAAGAGGCATGCAATCAAATAAAGCAAATACTGGAGCTCTTTCGGAAGCTTTAGCTTAATGTGTTATTGGGGAATGGGGCAGACACAGAATGCAAATTTAAGGTGGTAAATGAGCAGAATATAAAAGCACTGAGGCACAATCTGGAACAGAGACAATTATCTCACTATTAAACTCCTACTACAGTTCAAGGCACAAGGCTATGCAGAAATTTACCAGTAACACTGTTTATGGAACAAATACACTAATAAATGGTTGATTAAGGCTCAAATTTGACAGTAGTACACAGTCCTGCCACAACTGTGAATTAAACTACAAGACTATGCCCCATTAGGGTTTACAATAAAAAAGATGGATACCCTTTACAGTTACTTCTACTTGTGTAAATAGAAGTCAGACTAATGTAGAAACAGAATCTTCTGATAAATGCAAATTAAAATGCAAGACTGAGGTCCCAGACCAAACTAAAAAATGCAAAAAGATTATTTTAGCTAAAACCTGGAGAAAAAAAGTAGAAAAGTACAAAGAAGTATTACCACACAGGTCACTATAAGTATTTTCCTTTGTGCCTGCTAGCTGCTTCAATTAATGGGTCCAGTTCAGTACCTAATTAGAAAACTAAATCTAGATAAATTTACATTTTGGCCACTGTTTCCAGATTTCTTGATTGTAGGTTAACTATTTTTATGTATTGTTATGATGCACCATCATTCTGTTAAGTATCTCGGCATTAAATATTCAAACAATGCTCATAAACCTATTTCCAGTCATCTTTAGAGTTGAATTAACACAATTAAAGCAGCTTTGGAATGCTAATCTTTATTTAAATAATTGAGACAAAACATCACAATTAGATACAATCATTGTCTTGTAGCAGTCTTAACATCCTTTTAGTCAAAGAGTACATACAACATAGAAACTAAAAAATAGTCAGCACTAACTGTAAAACATTACATAAACACCATGACATTATTTTCCATCATATTGTATTGCCACAGATTATATTGAGTAATGTTGCAAATTCGGTAAATGATGGGTTTCTTACACTATCATCTAATTATTTCTTTGTTACTGCTAAATGACTCCAAAGAAGATGGCATTAAGTATTGGAGCATTGTATAGAACTAGGCAACCTGGTATTTCACACTTTTTCTGCCCACAACATTTGTGTAAATAATTGAAATTTATTCCACAATTCTGATAACAATGCACTTTTACAGTGCATAATGATCCTAGTATGCTTTTGTCTAAGTTACATCTGTAACATATATTATTAGACTTATTGGTATGTTTTATAAGATGTTTAAAAAGGTATGTAAAAAGATTGAAGCAAATATTTCCTGGTATACATTTAACAAAAAGAGAAGTTGTTTTTGACACTGACTTTAATACTAAAGTTTTGTCTTTATCTTTAATGGCTATATCTTTTTCATCACTGAAAATTTTTCAAAATGATTCCAGTATATTGAAATAATCTAAAATTCTATACAATTTAAATGAAATAGATTTTAATATGTTTCTACTATGGACTTAGATATGGTTTTATTAGATAGTGTCAAAAGATGCATTATAATAATTTGGGTTACATTTCCATGTCACTAGTTGTAATACCTTGCAGTTTTGAAATCACAATCTTTAAGTCATTATATTTTAAACAACACATATTAATTTACATTAATAATAATGAAAATATAATAGTTTTCATTATTGTCATGAAGTATATATATTTTTTCATTGTAATAATTTCCATCCACTCCTGCATTTCATATGTTTCTCAGTTCCTGCCTTCCCTTAAACCTCAGTCCTCATTCTTAACATTATTCTGCATCTATTGTTCTCACACATTCCTTTTATTTCTGATAGTCACTCCTTCCCTTTTCTTTCTAATGATCACACTTCCATTTTTTTATCTCCTTTATGTTATTCAAAACTTCCATTATGTTTAGTGTAAATTATGTTTTCCATTTTGATA